>NC_073739.1:5852611-6125111 GCF_023634155.1 Falco peregrinus
GCCGTATCATATATCAGTCTTTTCTGTGAAGGTATGGAAGTCCAAGAAGAAAGCTATGTTTTGCACCACAAAGCTATTTTTGTACTGCATAAATAGTGTTTTCAACTAAACAGGGTGTCTCTTCCTCTCTGATAGTCTGATTCCAAATCTAAGCACGATATAAATAAGCATACTTCTTTTATAATCAGCCTCTTGTGATTACCTAAGGGAAGAAAATGAGAACAAAATATTTATGTTGAAAAACGTTTATATATACGCATACGCTGGGACAGAAATATGCTATATTATGACTTTCAAGAGTGATCTGGTTTTGGGAATAGCTAATCATCCAGCAAATCTACTGATTATATATTGTGCATTATTTTTCAGGCTGTTAATTTCTGGTACGTCCTGGTGATGAATGATGAACACACAGAGCGGCGCTACCTGCTTTACTTCCTTTTGAGTTGGGGGCTTCCAGCTTTTGTTGTGATCCTGCTTTTAATTATCCTGAGAGGAATCTATCATCACAGCACAGCACAGATATATGGCCTTGTCTACAGTGATCTGTAAGTTTTTCCTTTAAAAAAGCATGAGATAGCTATTGTACTGCCTATATTGTTTTATATTTAATTTTTTTGCACTTGGAGAAGGGGATATGGGTACAGCCAAATGCAGTAAGGGGCAGGGGGATTCCTTGTTTGGTGGAGATGAAGCAAGTATGTCACCCATATGAAATGCAGCACTTTCCGTGCAGCTGGGCTTTGTTCCAGTTTCTCCACAGTTCCATCCTGGGCTGAGCATTGGCAGAGGCAGCTCGAGCATGTCTGCTTGTGGGTAAATTATTTGTTCTTTTCTGAGACTCTGCAGTTCCAGGGTAAAGGATAGAATTAGCTACTGCTGCAGAAGTGAGCAAAGAGTGTGTTTCTTTTCCATTGCATTTCTGTGTTTAAAAAAGCACAACACCAAACCAAACCTTAAACCCCCATCTCTTAGATTAAACATGTTCTCTGCTAAGCAACGTTACTACATTAACTTGTCAAATATATTTCCTGAAGTGTTTCTCTTGGAATATTGAACATGTTATATTCCAAACTGGTCCAAATTTGAGCATTGCTGTAATGCCAATAATTAACGCCGTCCTTTCAAAGCTATATATAACCTCAGAAAACTGTCCTGATTAAAACAATACATCTTCATAGAACCTGAAATTTAAGCAGAAAGACACATAGATAAATATTTTTGTTCTCGTTCCCTACCTCTTTTACTCTGGTAAAAAACAAACAAACAAACAAACAAACTCTTTTACTCTTTCTAGTGAAGCTAATCTTTGATAATAGCAATTACACTTACTTACTTTGTGTCATAATTATATGCTCCATGTGTGGGAAAGAGTAAACACACAACTTCTTTTAAAGTAACAGAAGCACGTACAAAGTTTTTTTATGAAAACTTCTTGTGAGGATGCTTGCAGGGTAGACCCCAAACAAGAGAATATCCATCTGTCTTTAATAAAGAGGAAGACACAGTGTGCATCTTTCTGTTGTAACTGAACAAAATTCAGGACAGCGGGCTTTTGCATACAAAAGCAATTACTGTGAGAAGTAGAAACTGGAATTCAATATCTGTCTTTGAGTATATGCATATACATATATATGTGCAGTTAGTAATATTGCTGGTATATACATGTATATGTGTATAAGTGTACAGTGCATGATAAGCAGGGATATCTGGTTTAGATCTAAATGAGCTAGGCTGGGTACTACAAGCTGTCTAGGCATGTTAGCCAAGATTTAGTCCCATTAATAGACACCGGCTCTCAACTCAGAAGAGTATCTGAGGTCCACAGTAGGAGACCATTTCTGATATTCATGCCCCATCAGGGAGCGCTGTATAGTTCTATACCATCCCATACACACAGATATTTTTTTGCAGAACATGGCAAACAAGACTATTCCATTTTTCTTCATGGTGAAATGC
The DNA here is from genome assembly GCF_023634155.1 of Falco peregrinus. Lineage (NCBI taxonomy): Eukaryota > Metazoa > Chordata > Aves > Falconiformes > Falconidae > Falco > Falco peregrinus. The sequence continues at coordinate 5,854,571 of NC_073739.1, forward strand.
TTCTATGTGCATAGCAAACAAAAGAAATGTGTGTAGCATAAAGACTGATTGCAATCGGTGGGCTGATGGTATGATTATGCAGGAACCACAGTTTCACAGTCGGCTGTTGACATCCATGTCTTGTTTCAAAAACAAGAGAAAATCCCAAAGTTCTGATAAAATGATTAAGTAGAGCAAAATTACTCAGTACAACTCATTTACCCAAATCAATATAAAACTTTTCCAGCATCTTATTAAAGTGGGCAAATGCCAGAAATCGTTCCAAGCTTAGTGAGTGTGCAGCTTGTTCCAGCTCAGTCAATGAGAACAGTGTAAGGAGATATCTGAAAGGATATTCATAAATAGCATCAATGCTAGTTCCTGGTTTGAGGAGCACATTAAAAGTTGCTCTTAATTATGCAAAAAGGACATTCAAAGCCAGAGTGTAGGAAAGAGGAAAGAAGACACATCACTTGGTTTGTTTTCTCCAAACCAGGATGCAGTAGTGGAAAAAGTAACTTGGAGATTGCTAAAGTCAAGGTCATTACGTACTAACCTAGCCTCAGAAATAGCTTGAGAACAATGCTGTGCTGCTAAGGAGCTGCTTTCATGTGAGAGCTGGAAGACTGGTTAAAGGAATAAAAGCTGTGAAGCCTGCTATCTTAGCTCTCTGCTTAATCACTCCTTTAGGCAGCTCATTTTTGCATTACTGTGGTGTCTGACCAACTGTTTCATTCTGAACCAGAATGCCATGGGCACACTTAATAGCCAACAGGATGTCTGTGCTGAAAAAACTTCATTTTATACTTGTACTGAACAAAAAATTAGTTGAGCTGTGTTGGATTTTGTGCTTTAAAAGAAGTATTATGACAGGGCCTTCCTTCAGATATGAAAAATTCTACAAACAAATGCATAAATTTTGTACAATAACCCCCTTAAAATGTCACAGTATAAAACTAATGGGCTGCAGTGTTGATAAGGCTAGTATACATATTGGTGATTGTTTTCATAAGTAGTGGAGTTTATGTATGGCATGAACAGTGCACTCTTTGGCATTGTGTGAATTTTTAATGATATTTGTCTGTATCAATGCCACCAAGTAGCATAACTTTTTTCAGATAGCTCAACAATGTGTGAAAGAGATGACTGCCAAGAAGGGGTTCTTTTACTCCTCCCTTAATAATTCCCCTATTCCTCAGCTGAAGAGGTGAAAGGCTGTTTGAACAGGACCAGAGAAGTTGCTGATGAAGGGCATATTGACATAGCTTGAATGAAAAAAGTAACAAGATGGGCATTTGTGTGGGATGGGTTTGAACAGAGGAAGAGTGGTCTGTCTGCATATCTGTAAAGAAAAATGTGGAGGCTGTATGAGTATCTGGTACGATACCTTTACTAAGAAAAGTAGTAAGATGTGATGCCCTATTAAAAATATGCATTAGTTCTCATGTCTTCTAATAAAGAATAAGTTGTTGGAGATTCAGGTGTCTGTAACTGCACCTCTGCTTAATTTCTGTGTGTAATTTGCATCAGCTCCATCAGGTCATGAAAGTTTGAAGTAGGAACGTTCTCTGTGTGCAGCTGACTTGTGGAAGGGGCTTGGATAGGCGTTTGCCATATACCCTGTTTTTTACTTTTTGTGTTATGGTCAAAGTCTCACAAGAAGTTTTGTCAATGTTTGTAAATGAAACCTCTAATATGTCTCTAAATTTCAAGTATATTATCTACCCTGGTCTCTAGTAACCATGCTCTAAAATGTATATTCTTGCTGAAGAATTGCCATGATGGCTGAAGCATTACTGCTTTTTGGTTATAAGAGGCAGGTGTCAGCTTCTTTCAGCTGGCTTATAACTGAAATTCGAATTACGATCTGGACTAGGTGGTTTAAAATCAGTCTAAATAAGAGGATATTATCCTTCTATATTTCTGAGGGTTTATGTTGTACAGATAATTTTGTAACCCCTCTGAATTTGCTGCAATTCTGTCTAAAGTGTATCTGTCTAAAATCCCTTCTAAGGACATAAATTCTACCATTTAGGTACATGCTGTTTTAAAAAAGTGTTTCCTTTTGTCATTTCTTAATACATTCAATGTCACCATGACTTTGTGCTGTGACATAAGCTGAGATCTCAGGATAACCTTTCTCTTCTATTTGTTTTGGTTTTTTCCTTATCTCCCATCTGATTGTCTCTTTCAGGATTATAAACCAAAGCCATAATTTGTGTTTCTTTACAGGAACTGTTAATGACTTTGCACACTTTAACACCCTTCTTCTCCTTTCGAGAAGCATTTTTCTGGTTGAATGAGAAAAACTTATAAACAGATGAGCTCCCAACAAGACAAGATTTCAGCTTAAAATCAAATTCCAAAGCTCACTGTGGTTCCCCTGCTTCAGACAGTTCAACATTTGCTCTTGTGCTGGTATATACGGCTGGCCAGTCATTCCCTCATTTCTGAAAATCTTTCAGCTAATGTTCTCAAAGTGAGTTTAATCTTAGCAGTATGTTTAAACTGCGTAGTATATTTCTAACAGGTCTCTTAAAGTACAAAGACGCAGGTCACCCGGTATGGTGGAAAACATAAGGAGGCAAACTGAATCTGTAGATATTGACAAAGAGAGATGTAAAGTGCAATGGAGAGGTGAAGAGAGGAATGTGAACAATTACATAAAACTTAGCTCCTGCTAGTTTCATCCCAGTCTCATTGGTGGTTACTGTAGAGAAAAATGTCAGCAATGTATGTCTACCATATATCTTCAGAGGGATTGCATCACAGGGGGTTTACAGACTGCAAATAGTTCTGGAAACCAGTGCAGTTATAGGTACAAAACCCTCAAACTGGTGAATGACTTGAGACTCACAACAATTCAGTCATCCTTTATGGAGGAAGCTGGGTTTCGGTACATGACAGCTTGTAACTTTCTTACACTTACCAAACAAAAAAGCAAGCAAAAGTACTTCTAAACTGGGAAATCCTTGACAATAAAATGGCTATCTAATTTCTCATATAACCCTGAAAATTTAATTGTCTGCACTTGCATAGAAGTAAATTTTTCAATCCCCTGCGAAGTCCATGGAACCACACCTGTTTGCAGGGTTTTGCCTTAACTCATCTGTTTCTGAGATCAGAGGCCAAAATTATTTAATTAGGAGTATCAGTTTTTGTTCACAGACAGGAGCTTAAAGGTTGATTAGCCTACCTTCACTGGACCTGTACCTAAAAGATTGTCCAGAGCTATAACAGATTTTATTTAAAAAAAATGTACTGCTCTAGAATTGGCCAGAATCACAGCTTGGAGGAGCCTGAACTTTTAACTCACTTGGGTGGTTTGAAGACTCTTACCTAGAATGGCCTTAAGTATGTTTTTTATAAACTTGGGTAATCTCATTGCAGCTTTAGGCTTTGAATCTGACTAGACCTTCTTGAAACTGAAGTCCCCTAAGAAGTCCAAAGGACTGTTTTTATTAAACTAAAGCAAGTAACCTTTGAAAAGAAAAGGGGAAGTGATTAGACATGACAGAATACAAATTTAAAAGTTTATAAATATCTCCTTGCCCACTGTGTCCTTGCAAAGCTGGACAAGCTGATTTTCAACCATGGCTTTTGTCAAGGTTTAGCCTACCTTGTTCAACTGAAGTAAACTCTTTAGTTTCCTCTAGTTCCCTGAACAGTTTTTTTGGTAATTTTGTAGACAAGACTGTCCACTTCTTTCACTTTAATAGCTTTTTCCCCTCTACCATGCTCGCCAGTTTCTAGATCTTTCTTTTTTTTACCAGGATCATTAATTTGCCCAAGGGAAAAATTATCTCCCCTACCAGGAAGTCCCACCTGATCCATTCATTTTCCTCTCTAAAATCCCCTGTGGCAAACAAACTGAGCACAGGGGAGCCACAGGTACCACTACAATACTTTAGAATTAGACAAGTATTGATGTATTTAGTTTCAGTGACAGTGATATGATAACATCTCACAGCAGAAAAAGGCTAAGGTAAAAGTTCTCACAAATATATCTTCTTTGTATCCTATCATCTGTCATGATTATATATATGAGAAATAATTTTAAAAGATTGTCTAGCAAAATTCCTTTCTAGAACAAACCAAACACTTCCTTCATCTATAGCCCAGCCCAAGGCAGAGGTTTTTCCGGAAAAGTCACTGGGTCTGTGACTGTGCAGCCACATCCAGGGGACAGGAGAACCCCAGGCTACAGAAAGCTGGAAATTGTGAACTTTTTTCTGTGACTAAGGGTTACAACTCTTCCTGCTACACCTCAGTTTCTCTGAATCAGGCTTTTACACATGGGTGCTGCACAGGGCCCAAATTAATGTCTCGGAGCCATGGCCAATGTTACTTGGAAAAGAAACAGAAAATGTGTTCAGTAGCAGGTGCACAGCAATGGGTCAAGTGCGCTTTGTGTACCCTCATGTGAGAGGCAGCAGCCCCTGGATCTGAGACAAGACAAGCAGGGCAGTGCTCTCTGAACAGCCGGTTTCAGCATGCCAGTTGTGCCCTGCTGGGTTGTAACCCAAAGTAGTCATAAACCAGAAGCAAGGAGACAACTAACGCTCTAAGATATTGTCCTGACCGTTGGTTTAACTCCTGTATGCTGAGCGCTGTACAATGCACAAAACCAGCCTACATTTCCAAAGATACTCTGATGTGGTGAAGCACAAATGCTAGCGGGGTGGCAGGGTCTGCATCACTTCCAAGGAGAATGGAGAAGCGCAAGGCTCAAAAGAAGCACAAACATGTAAATGATTATTCCCTGCTTGCATATTTGGCGTTACACAATGTGCACAGAAGTTGTGCATGATGACTTTAAAGTCTTGCCAGGACTGAAAGCTTGAATGATAATGCCTGTCAAAGATTTCTTAAATAACTTAACTCATAGGGATAGGTGGGAGAGTGGGTACAGTCTGGACTCAAGGCTCAGCCCGAACAAAGACATAACAGTTTGTGATGTGTTGTCCAAGTACTTCTTGTCCAAGTACTTGTCCAGGGTTCAATTGTTTTCATGCTGTTGTAAGGATAAAATCATCCTGAAGCTGATTGACTTTCCGGGAAGTTTTATTTTGAGGGCTACAGCTCTGCAGCTTCTAATTATTTACTGCCTGCCCTTACAAGGATAAGCCTGTAGACCTTGATTATGTGTTACGGATAGGGCCACGCTTTCTCCCTAAGCAAACACCTGCCAGGCTGGTGCTCTGACACTGAAGCAAAGTCAAGACAAACACTGGATGCTGGCTTGGTCTCACCAAGTTGCGTGACGGTTCCAGTGCTGGTGCACATTCTGGGCACAGTTCCCCGGTGAGCTAGCTGTTTCCTAAAATGGACCCCTGCTTTCTTAAACCCAGGGACTTATGCCACTACCAGTAACAGGAATTTCTGAGCTTAAGCAAGCTGACTTCTGTCCAAGTATTTGGATGAAGTCTCATGTCCCCCCTTCCCATATTACTTCAAAAGCACTTAATTTAGTCCTAAGTCTTAGAACAACAGGCTTGAAACACCAGACTTTTACAGGCAGGAATAACTTAGAAAATAGCTAAGAATAGCCAGAAAAAGCATTCAGGGGTTTTAATTGAACTGTCAGACGTGCTAAGAGGAAGAGGTTTGTGTGACGAATGGATGTGGAATTCCCCTACCCTAATGCCTGAGCCTTGCTTTATGTTCTGTGTGGACTTGGAAGTGCCTCCTCACATGGTCCTCTCTCTGCAGCTTGTGCTCCCTGTTACCCCAATTTTTTCCACCTCCTTTCTCTCCTGGCAAATCATCTAGGATTTCAAAGCTTTTGCAGACTGCTGTTGCTGGAGCTCAGAGCAGAATGATGCTTGGACATCTGGATGCGAGGCCAAATGCTGTGCGAACCACTCAGCTGAAGCAGCAGGGGGGAAAAAGCCTGCATTTTTCAGTGGCTTATTTCTCACCATTTACTGTTTTGCCCTTCTCGGCAGGGTGAATTAGCCCATGCTGAGCTCTGTGCTACTGCAGGATAAATGTTTCTGATGAACCAGAGCTACTTGGGTTATGTCTATATGACACCACAATACAGACATTTCCATAGAGAGATATATGTAAGTATAAACACTGGAAAAATTACCCTATTTCTCTGACCTATAGCAACAGTTAAGACAGTACAAAGTTCCGCCTTTTGTATTCTGTACTTGTGCTGTATTTTCTAAATTTCTTCATTATTTCCAGTGAAGCTGCCTAATGTGCTACCCACTGCTAAGGATTATTTAAAAATATCTCACTGCTAAATGTGATGGCTTTAATTACCTTTTATTTATCCCTTATTACCAACATATGTTGGGGGCAGGAGCAGGGGGTTGAGTGCTGTTTATATCTTGGCAAATATTTATTGTTAATGTTAAGCAAATGTTAGCCCATCAGAAGCAGACATAATTACTGTGTCGTGCTTTTAAAGCATTAAAATAAAGAAAGATAAATTCTGGGTGATTTGAGTGATGGAATTATGAAAAGCGATTAGGGAAAACAGTGTTATTAAGGTAAAATTCCCAACCACTGTTAAATTCTGACAAATCAAGGTAGTTTTAAAGGGTTATAGATTGCACCCACAAATGACCTGGGCACCTGATTCTTCAGACAGGTTCAGATGAGGAGATTTTTGTGCCCAAGCAAAACTCCAGACTGCTCTGAAATGTGTGTAGTACTATGGCAAGAGTAACAGAGAACATCTGTGGGATGAAGGGTCGCATCCCTGCCACTGACAGCTCACAGAAACTTCCTATTTCTTTTCAGGTTGTGTAAGAAATTAACAAGATTGTCCTTCCTACTTTATGATCTTTAATTAGCAGGATACCACCTACTGCTACTAAAAACGCGTGTTCTCTATTTATTTCTTTTACAGCAGTTTAGGAAAGCCTTCCTCTGATATGCTAGAACTTAGCAGGAAATTCTAAAATAAGCAAAAGTGAGATCAATAACAGCAACTGGCTCTGACTACTTCATTGACACTGACATGCTGTTTATAAGTATATATATCTAACCTCTTGTATTTATCTTTCTAAAAGGATTAGAAAAAAAATTTAGGTTTTTTTTTTCCACAGGACTATTCTGCAGTAGCTCTATTTTGTGCTCACATTTTAGTTGTGTGAATTAGATGGGCATTGACTGTATTTAGTGCAGTGAGCTGTGCTTTTGGAAGGCAAACTCTTGTCTGCGCTGTGTAACAGCACCAGTAATCAAAAGCGTATCTCACCAAACTGTGCTAAGGTATATCTGAGAAAAAGGAACACAGCTTTAGCAGATTGATTTTTATGAGCAATATTAAAATTTAATTGTCAGTACAGAATTACAGAACCCGTATGTCTAATAGAGAGGCTACAACGGAAGTGGTTGTAGTGCATGCTTATCCTGGGCATTTAGTATGTTACAATAGAACATGCAGATTAAAAAAAGTGTGCACAATAAATACTGTATTGAAGTGGGAAAAAAACCCCAACTTTGTGTGACATTTTGTTATTCTTCATGCCAAAGGGCAGGACTGTGAACATGAGCCTCATTTACATTTATGTTCGACAGTTTGCACATGGAAACATCTCCTTTTTCTGCTAGGTTTATTAAAATCCTTCGTTTAAAGAATGGATAGAAAATGTGAGCCAATTAGGAGTGTCTGCCCTAAAATCTAGTGCAAGGGAAATATCTTCTTGCATGTGAGAAGCTGTAATAAATATTAAACAGTGAAAACCAAAAAGCAACCATAATAATAGATCATTGTTTCAAAGCCATTGCTAATGGCTGATCCGCATGAGGAGGAAGCCTTAGATGTAAACAGGAGCAAGATAATTAAATCAAATCAGACACACAGCTCATTGTATAATTTACAAATTGCAGTGTTAGCAAGAACCCCGCTCTAACAGATTTCAAGCAGGTTTCTACCAGCTTATTTTCCTGGTCAAATGCTGAAGGCTACAAGTCTTCTGGGATGATCTGGCTGGAGACTTCAGAGCTTCCAGTGCCTTGGAAGCGTAACCTGTATTAGTGCAGTGCTTCTGCTAGGTCCTTGCTGCTTCTCCTTTGGTAATTACTACTTCCTTGGTATTTACTTTCACAGGAGGAGGAAAAAAAAGACAGAAAAAAAGGGTATAAAATCATGAAGAGACATTTCCAGAGGAGGAAACACAGTGGGCCATGTTCTAAAACAACAGCAGATGACATTTTGGGTTCTTGTTATAGAAAAGCATTGCTTAGGCATTTTATTTTTTCACTTTTCCCAACTGTTTAGCTCTACAGTAACAGCAGCAGCAGAGAAAAACAAGGAAATTTTTTTTTGCTTTATTATGTAATGGGTTTGGTTTATTGACAAGGCTGTTGCACACGCTGACTCAAACTGAATCTTTTGAAAAGATTCTGTTCTTTGCTGTTTCAAAACAGTGTCTTGGCACTTCTTCATTCTTTGTTCATGGTGGATTGGATTTCCCCCACTGTTTTCTATTGTTAGTAGTTACTCTTTCAGTACACCCAGTAATGAATATGGTCCTACTCATAATGAATTTTGACATGTGAGTAAAGGTGATAGGGTCAAATTTCGAGCAGCAGTTCTCACTGATGTAGAGTTCTCTTTCAAAAAATTATTGAGACAATCTGTCCAAATATAAACAAGGAGGAGCAAGCCTTGGCTTGATTTCTGCCAGTTGTAAATTCTGCTGCTTTCTTTTTTTTTTTTTTAAAGTTTGCATTTCTTAAGGAAGATGTTCAAACTGAGGTTTTAGTACCTTTTTTCTGTCCTTCTCTATCCGTCACTCTCTTTCCTCATTCTTTTGCTGCATAGAGGAAAGAAACTAAAAGAAAACTAGATAATGTCAAAGGGTTGACTGCCACATTATCACTCTATAAAATCTGGAAGACTGTTGTTAAAACATTTTGCATTTCATTTGAAACTTAGACCCAGTGAAAGAATTAATTTCTCCATGCTGAATTATGGGGAATATATGAAATTAAAATATATGAAATAAAAGGTATGGGCCTGTCTAATCTAATTTGCATGAGATACAAACTTAAAAAAAAAATAAATTAATCAGACACTAGCGTGGCTTTCATTTTCCTTCATACCAAACAACATCCACAGCAGTAGTATGGGCGGTAAGAGGTTTCTTGGCTGATCATTTTCCTGCCATGCTGATGAGGTGACTGAGGCCAAGTCCAGTGCTGAATCAGAGGGGCTCAGTCTAGCTGCGTTGTGCTTTGGGCAGTCATGTTTGATTACAGAGTCTCAACACGTACAAGCGGGTGACAGCATGTTTCACCACTGTACTTGACTCTTTGGGGCAGCTTTTATGGTTTGCCTGAGATTTGCCTGCTTTGACCCATAAGCAGATGATGTTTGATGTTCCAGAGAAAATCCACTCTTTGCTCTTGAGGAAAAAGTGACAAAACAAAAGCAAAAGTAACATCATTGTGGAATCTTTGAGCTGCAGCTATAGGGAAAAAACTTGCCTTTTTAATTTTTTCCCCAAAGTAATTCTATAGGTATAGACAACCTTTCTCAGTCAGCAGCTTTGCTGAAATTACAGGGTGAGAAGTGTTTATTCTCCCTGATTCCAGGTCTTGCACCCCATCTCTTAGGTAATTAGGGCAAATTGAACCAGGAGTCTTTTACACTTTGACATCAAAATTTGTGTAATTGTCACCATGGATGGAGAGCACACCTAAATGTAGGATAACCTGTGAAAGAGGTGGTGGAACATTGTGGGCATGGATTTGCAAAGAACTTGCACAACATACAGAGAGTGAGATTCCTTGCAGAGGTGCATAAAAGATGAACTTGAAGCTCCAACCAAACAGGTATTTTTTGGGCAGAGGCTCAGTGTTTGCACAGGGGCTGTTCCGTGTCTTTGCCGGGTGTCCCCCTTTCCCGGGGAGCAGCGCTGCCTTCGGGATGCTCAGCTGCCAGAAGCAGCTTATCTCAAAGCCTGTTTCTGCAGCACACTGATGCTGCCTGAGAAAGCACAGCTTTGTAAAACCCCTGTTAACCAGCCGCTGGTGCAGCCGGTAACGCTCAGCCTTCAACAAGTGGCAGTTTGTCACCCTGGGGCTGACGGGCGTGGAAGTGGTGCCCACCATGCCCCTTGCGGGAGGGGGCTGTGCTCTGCAGGACCGCTGCTGGAGGGGACCCCAGCTCCACGGGCATGGCCCTGGGTGTTTGCTGGGCAGCAGCCTCAGAGCCAAGAGCCGGGCTTTGCTGGGCAGCCTGGCCGGCGGCTGGGCACCTATCTGCGGCTTTCACCCTCTGGGAAAGGCAAATGCAGCGCTTTTCGTAAGGGGCAAGCGGGTGCAGGCTCGCCGCTTCGCAGGCTGACAAATTGGGATTTTTCAGACCGCTTGTGAAGTAAGACGCTTCCTCAAGACAAGGAGGTACTTCCTCCAGAGCAACGAGGCTGCGGGTTTCCGCTGTACGCCGTGTCCCGCACAGGCTGTACCCGGGGGAAAAAACAGCCGCCCTGAAAACCCCAAACAAACAAAACTCTACACGTTGCAAAAGCCTCTGTTAACATCTGGAGCTCGAGATCTTCTGGCTGCGTTGTTTGGAGGTGAGAATTGAGACCAGGCTTCAAGAAAACCCACTGGCTAATATCAGCAAGGGTTGCCAGTGACACGCTTATCAGCAAGAATGTTTGTTTATATGGGTGTTCTTCGCTTATCAGTAACAGCACCAACATGAGCTTATGGTAGAAGTTCAGCAAACATTCTATTAAGTTTAAAAAAAGAGAAAAAGCTGTATAAATGCTCGTGTATTTTGTTACATTTTTAATTTTTTTTTAAAATTACATTTTCTTAGCTTTCTTAAATGTCTCCTCTTTATGGTAGAAAGCCTACTTATGTTTTGCAGATTACAAAAAGGGTTTATTTCAGAACTAGAAACAGCAGGAACTGACATTTCAATAGCTTCAGATACACATAATGCAGAGAAAAATAATATTTACAACTGTCCTAGCTCTCGTCTTAAATTTCAGACCTGCTTTACACATAACAGTTTACTCTTTGGGACTAGAACCCACTAATGTTTAGAAAACTTTTTGCTTCTTAAAATGTAACTCCACCAGAGTGCCAGTTTTAAAATATATTTAATTAAATAAAATCTGATTAAAATTTTAAAAAGTAATCATCATGCACCCTTCAGTTTTAACACAGTCAGTATTTAAGACCTGTTTGCTTGCATTTAGGACCCAGTTCTCACAGCTGCCTACACTTTTTTATGGAAAGAAATAGGCAAAGTATTTCTAGTAAGGGCATGTGCATACGTAAGTACCACTTTAAAATCTGAAACTGTCTAGTTAGAAATTTCCAGTGTGTAACAAATGTGTTTCCAAGATTTTTTTCTAATAAAACCAGAATTTGGGCTATTTCATAATACTGCATTGCAACTGGATTTAAGAAAATTAGAGTTTGTGTTAAAATTTGATACAGTCCATGTCAATTGACCAACATGGGATAAGTATGCAGTTTGCTTGCAAGTCATTAAAAAAAAAGAAAAAGTTGCAGGGATTTTCCAAGGAATACAGGAGAGCTGGTGAGCAACCACATACTGCCAAGGCGATGTCGGCGGGACATGGGCTGTGTTGTGCCTCTTTGAAAGCTCCAGCAACACACTTTCACTCAGTTGTAAACCAGCACTACTTTCGCCTTACTATAAGGTCATTTGTTGGAGTTATTTAATGCAAGTATAAATCAGAAAGTTCTCTCCTGGTTGTTTTGAGCTACTCTGCTATTGCAGAACAGACAAAAAATATATATATATATTTCCTGAGAGGAACCTCTTATGAAAAGAAACCCTTTGCATATCAGAGAGTCATCAAAATACGGAGCCATGCCGCAGTTCAGCTGGCCTCCACTGCTTGAACAACCTCTCTGCCCTGCCAAGTGTAAACCCTGAGGCAGCTGTAATTTATGCTGACCACTGTGAAATTGTTCTTTCCTGCTCAGTCCTGTAGCAAAATCAGCCTAGTTGGAGGGAAGGCCCTTGCTCCGTGCGCTCATACGGAGGTTTCTGAAGCACTGAATCATGCAAGGGGACACGCTGTGTCTTCCTGGGTCACGACACACAGTGCTTGCCTTACAGTGCTGGGTTGACCCAAGCCATGTCACTTCTGAAACTTGCTGTGGGCCTGAGGTTATTATGAATAACGAGCTGTTAGAAATGCAGAGTGCATCTGACAGCTCAGCATCTGTACAGCTGCTGTGGCCTTTTGAGTCTTATTTTTATCAAGGCATCCATGGCCTTCCTTTTAATGTGACCCATTATACAGCTGCAGTACTTTTTTTTTATTATTATTATAACTTTTTATTTCCTGTAGTAGCTGGAGTTCTCTGCTTGAGACAGAAATGCTCAAACACTGCTCTCAGTTCCTGAAACAGCACAGACATAAGGATTCACTTTTGCTGTCTGGGAAATTATGACATCCAAATTTGCAAAAATACCAGTTTATGTTTAGGCCTTCATTTATATATTTTCTTATTTTAACTACTGAAATACAGCTATCACAGTATGAACTTAGTGTAGTGAATCAATATTTCAATATGCTTTATCAGCTGATTTTAATTTATATATAAACACTGCAATAAGACTGTAAGGTGGTACAGTCTAGGAAGCATCACTGGGTTTTCTGTAGAAGTTTGATCTTACCACGGCAAGACAGGACAAAGGGAAAAAAATACTGGTGTATTGTTTTTTAGGACCAACTTGAAATACTATAAAGGGGCCTGCATCTCTCCAGCTGTTGGGTATCCACCGTCACCCAAAATCAGCAATTTCACCAGGCCTCCTAGAATTGAAGAGGTTAGTGCTTGTCACTTTTGAAAATGTTTTCAATTATAAAGTGACACTTTAAATTCCAACCATTCATGTCAAATAAAAGCGCTGCAAAGACTGATACAGAAGTAAAGTGACCGAGATTGGTCCTCAGTCACAATTTTGGACTCTCCTGCAACCAGAGCTATATAGCGCTTGGTCTGGTGCCTGCGCTGTTCTCTGCAGAGTCTTTGTAGCATGTTACCGTGTTTTTTTTTTTAAATTCAGAGTATTTGGAACAACATGAGAGCTGGATTGACAGCAACCAGGGGAGTGTTTCTATAGCATGAAACTGAGGGTGAGTGTGGTGTGCCCTTGCAGGTGGCCATGGAGTTAATTTTCCCCACAACAGCCCTCATAGTGCTGCACTTTGTGTTGGTGGCTAGAAAGGTGGTGATAAGACACAGTCAGCCTGGACATTTTTTTGAAAATACCTAGTTGGAGCAATGCAAAACCATTAGGTGTTTTGGATGGTAAGAGGATCCATGCTTGACCATAGATCCTTAGAATTTAATTTGCTAGCATGGATATCCCCTACTATGTCAGTATTGATTGAGGATGGGAATTTTTCCTAGATTCATGAAAATGTTTTTCATTTTCACTTACCCAAGCAGACATATGGTGCCAACTTTTTGTTGAAAAATGTTTCAAGATATATTTACATGTAAATGCATCTGTAGATATGGAGGGGCCTGGCTGTCTAAGCAGTGTTCTGGCAGCCACAATTGTACTTTTTGACCTGGCACCAACATTCTCAAAAACCTTGTAAAAATTATTTGACATCACTAAGTTTTCTTTCTATGCTGCAAATTGGAAATTGTAATCTTTGTAGTCTATGCTTAATATATAATAAGTGTAGGCGATAGAAGCATTACTCAGTACTAGTGTTGGCATGCCATGTTATTACTCAGAGCACACCTGAAACCAATGGTTGCTTTCTGAAGGCTTAGGAAAAAAATGTAATGCTTGGGGTGCTTCCATGCCTACTATATTGCAATGTGCTTTGCCCTTTGCAAAAAAAACAAACCAAAAAAAACCCCCCACACAAAAAAACAAACCCCCGAACCAAACCAACTTTGCTGATAGGTTTTAGGATTCTCGTTTGTTTCTTATTCATATGTTTAGAAAGAGATTGTCTAACCAGCAGCAGGATGCGAGATACATTGGCAGTGAACATCAAGTTTTTGATAAACATTTTTTGGGGTACTGGATAAAGTAAACACTGCATTGTTAGGCTGGAGCTGTGAGTCTGGTTTTCATCCTTGGGCACTGGAAGGATTACTTTTCCTGTTATGCACTTCGGATTGTGCAATATTTTAGTTGATTATGGATCTAAATGAGCTTTCTTATCATCAGAGGCATTGGCAGGCATCATCCTAGTAAAACAGCAAATAGGATGTAAGTAAAATACATGCTAGGCATGTTCTCTGGATGCATACAGATATCCTGTGCATGTGCATAGCTTGTGGTTATTGATAATGAAGGGAAGCGAAGGATAAAGGGAGAAAAGAAAGGAGAAAGGAAAGGCAAGGTGAATCAGGAAAAGAAAAATAGTAGAATTAAGAAATGATCTACAGTGGGAAAAAAAAATAAGCTCAACTGATCTCTGTTTCCTATTTTGGGCTTGACTCTGTGGATTGCCTAGGAAATGTTTAACAAGTGTTCACTAGAAAAGAAAGCTTTATCTACATTAGAACTGAACCTCAGGGGCTTCGCTGTAAAGATTGGTTCAAGCACAGAAATAAGAGCTGCCTAATATCTTTCATTGCAAGGCACGTGCTTTAGGTATTTGTTGGTGGGTTTTTTTCCCGCAAAGCATTAATTTCTGGGCTTGAAAGTACCTTGCTAGTTTGTGTCTGGATTCTCTTTTAAGGGACCCAGCCCTGATCCTTGTGGATCTGCTAAAGACAGCTAATCCCTTCTGTGACTGCACTGATAGCCATCAGCCAGTCTTGGTATATTTTAAGCCCCTTGGCTTGTGTTTTCCAGCAAGAAAATGTATTACGACATGGAGAAAGTATTCAGCTTTTGCTTTTTGCCTACTCATAGATTAACAGTTCCTTTGCCAACTTGTAGTTTGCCAATACATGTCCCTTCTCTTTAGAAAACAAAAAACAAACAAAAGACTCCCCCCCCCCCCCCCAAAGAAACAACCCAAAACCAAACCAAACCAAACCAATCAAAACAATTATTTTTTTTTTTATCTATTGAGAGTGGAACATGTTGACAAGACCTCTGATAGCCTTCACATCTCTAGTGTGAACTTTTTGAATTCAGTTAATCTTTTTGAAATGTGCCAAAACCAGACACAGCTTGCCACTGAGGTATTTGTAATGCTGACTAGAGCAGAATGGTTACTTCGTATGTGTTGCGGCATATACTGCTGCACAAACATCCAAATATGACATTTACCTCCTTGGAACAGCATAAAGCTACGTCTCATATCCTGCTTAGTGTGATCCACAGTAATTCCCAGACTCTTCCTGCAGAATTAACTAGCCAGTGAGTGTGGTAGCTGTGTAGTAAGTTTCACACTTGCTTTCTTGTCTTGTACACCACTGTGTAATTCAAACAGTGTCAAAAGTTTCCAAAAGTATTTCTAAGCTGAACCTGTAACCTCATGAAAGAATGAAATCAAGTTTATCCGATGTAGTCATTTGCCCAGGAAAGCATCATGATTTTTGCCTCTTAATTCTTCATGAGCTGAATGTTTTATCATTTCTCATACGCGTTCAGTTTCTGACCTTTGGAGCAATGTTAGTACATATCTAGTAATCTCAAATTTCTCATTATGTTCCAAGACATATTGAAAAAGGCAGTAAACAGACTAACTATGTTCTCAGATAAATTTTTCAGAATTCTTGGATGAAACTTCTCAAGGAATTGTGACTTTAAAATGTCCTTCAAATATTGTTCAACATCTTTCTTGGTTACTAATGGACTGGAAAATATTACATTTGCCTTATATAATACAAGCCTAGAATAAAGGAGTTTCCATTCAAATTTACCACAGCACAAACTGGGAAAGAAGTACAGTGAAAGTTGGTTGTAATTCATAATGTTATTGACATCTGAGATCTGTTCTGGAAAAAGTAGTATTCAGTGGGGACATGTGGAAAGACTTGTATCTTGCCAAGAATAATTAGCTATGCAAAAATAGGAAGGGGAATAACTGGCTGTTTACCAGTTCTTCACAAAAAGATATCATGTATATTGTGGATGATAAACTGAGCATGAGTCAACAGCTTTGTGCTGCAGCACAAAAGGCAGACATGATATTGGTCTATATATATAAAGCTGTGTAGTCTTAAGGACACATGATAGTCTTAAATATAAAGTATGCTCAGGAAGATGGAAGGACCTAAGACTGTTCAGTTAAAAGATGACCAGAGGGGAAATTTCCAGCAATTTACAATTAAATAAAAGAATATTGCTGCAAATAAGGGAAGAAGCTGTTTCCCCCATTGACTATGCCAAGATCTAAGGTGCATACACTGCACCAAGAAAGAGTTAAATTTAACACTGGGAAATGGTGTCCAGAGGTGAGTGCTGTGGAGCACTGAAACAGGTTTGTTGAAGAGGCTTTGTGTTTGTTATCAGCCTACACAGACATCAGGCACTAATGACATAGGGGTGGTATAGAGAAGAGCTTTTTTATGGAGAGAAAAGCTTTTTAGTTCCCAGTCACAGTACAGTTTCCTTTAGTAAGAGGTTCACAGGGACTGTGAGTGGTTTCTGATGGTACTTCAAAAATATTTTCGAATTCTCACTCGTGTTAAGTGATCGCTTAGCTGTATTCGTACTACCATCTGTCCTAGTTTCAGCTGGAATAGAGTTAGTTTTCTTCCTAGTAGCCAGTAGAATGCTGAGATTTGGATTTATTATGAGAATAATGTTGATAACACGCAGATGTTTTACTTGTTTGTAAGTACTGCTTACCCCCAGTCAAGGACTTTGCGGTTTCCCATGCTCTTCCAGGGAGCAGGTGGCACGAGGAACTGGGAAGGAGCACAGCCAGGACAGCTGGCCAAAGGGATGTTCCATACCACAGAACGTATATAAACCGGGGGGAGTGGGCCAGGGCTGGCCAATTGCTGCTGGGGGCTGGCTGGGCATCGCTCCATGGGTGGTGAGCAGCTGTACTGGGCATCCCTTGTTTGCTTTTTCCCTTTGGATTTTATTCCTCCCTCTCCCCTTTTCACTACAGTTGTGAAGTTGTGAATTATTAAATTTTATTTTATTTCAATTATTAAATTGTTCTTATCTCAACCTACATATCTTACCTTTTCCCCTATTGCCATCTCACTGTGGGCAAAGTGTGAGCAAGGGTCTGCCTGGCTGTTACTTAGTTGCCAGCTGGGGTTACACCACGACACCATCGTGGGCCAACGCTTGCTGCAATGATAGGCAGCAAGGTGACATCTCTCATACATGCAGGTTTTTTTTGGCTGGATTGCAAACTTCCTGTCTGTTCAGTAAAGGTCAAAAACCCCTCCAAATAAATGCTACACCACATTTCCATTGCCCAAGGCAGCCGTAAAGCACATCAGATTGGGCCAAGTGCTTTAATTCGGGTTTCCACTGAGTTTTACAAAGTGTTAAGTCTGTGTTTTCAGGGTGTTCCACGGTCTGCTGTTAGTATATCTGGAAGACTGCATGAAGTGGAATGAAGACTGCGGGGTGTAAACCCATGTACCTTAGGCACTCTGAATTTTTGTATAATCTTGTAGAAATCTGTAGAATCTTATCTACTCTAGAAACAGAAATCTCTCTGGTGTGAATGTGCCTTGAAGTTCCTCAGGAACTAGTGACTATCATCTCAAATGTTAACTCATTTTAAGCCTAGCATACCCTTTCAAGCTGGTTTTTTTCCACATCAGTTTATAGAAACAGAAGCTTCTTTTTTAAAAAAGAAAAACCAAAAAACCAACACATACAAGAGAACTGTCCGCATGTTTCCCTATCAGGGGAGTGGAAAACAAAACTCAGCACAAACCTTAATCCTGTTGCTTTAATGTCTTTGTTGAATATGACTACTGCTGCAATATAAAACAAAGAGTGGAGCTGTGTTCAGGTAGGGAATTAGTCAGTCTCAGGAGGCATTGACACTGCAGAAGCTGGCACAGTTACCAGCTCTGAGGGTATGTCCACCGCCAATGCGATTTCAAACAGTTGCTAGAACTGGCATTTTCCTGCACACACTTTTAAAGTAAATGAGCATTTTTTTCCCCCGCTTGCTTTAAAATGCTCTGCTTTAAAGCTCAGTGGCTCATGAGCTGCTCTGCCTTGATTCACTGCCTTGATTCTACCGTCGTGGTAGATGTCCATGTGCATAAAACATTAGCAATCCCGAATCGCATGTGAAGTGTCCATGGATCAGGGCCTCTGGCTTGGTGCTAAGGGAAATAAAACACGACAGCTTTACCTGGGCGCTTACTGCTTTCTGTTTGCACCTCACTGCCAAAAGGCGCAAAGGTATTTGATACAAGGAACAGCAGTATTCCAAAAAAAGCAGAAAGTTGGAAGAAGGGACCAAACATAAACTCCTCTAAGAATTATTGTGCTAGATGTAGGCCCACATGGGAGCAATTTGCCAGCTGAAATTGCAAATGAACATACAGCAGAGAACTGAGTTTGTTGGTGATTCTGAGATGTGAGAGATCAGACCTTCTCAGAGGATTGTACTTAAGAACTGTGTTAAAATTAAAAGCCCAGAGCTCCTGCCTATTAAAAATCTGCAGTGTTTTCAAAAGAGGTTTGGTTATCAAACTGTTAAGCTGCCCAAAACGTCAGAAGGAGATAATAGGTATCATCATCTAGGATGAGTTCATAAAAGCAAAAGATCTCACTTTTTGGTATGTTGCTTAGATACAGGTCATACACAATTTGCTGCAGATAATCTGTCAGATTAGCAAATTTTTAGCACATAATTATTTGCAAAAAATGTTTCCATTGTCTGGCCTGCTCTGCACTTAGCGGAAAATTGTTGAGCATGTTCTAAGAAGCTATTCAAAGTGCCAACTCAGAGGTAATGTAGCCTTCCACAGCAAAGCCGAGATCTGGAACAGAGCAAGTTGCTTTTTAAGAAAACCCACAATGTGTGAATGTCTGGAAGTGTGTCTAATCATAACTCAACTTGCCTATTTTAATTTTTTAGCATTGTCTCATCTCCTTTGTGAAGAATTTGCTAAGTAACGATGAATAAGTGATTCAGGCTTTGCCTTTTGTTAAGATATTTTAGGTACATGGATTTCTTTCTCTAAATGGAGTTGATGAAATGCAAATATAAGTGCAAATCCATGTGTCTGACCTTTGCCTTTTACTTTCCTGATGTAACATGCCCCGTATGAGCAAACTCAAATGGTGCCACAGTCCCCTGTTCTCCATGCCAGGCTGCCCGCCAACCAGCTGTGCCTAAAGCAAGGGAGAAGTTCAACAGTTATCCAGCTTTGTGCCCAGGATTGAATAATAATAACAAAAATAAAAATGAATAATACATTTAAAAGTTGCAACAACAATTGTCACAATCGTAATCTAGGTCTAGCTCTGGAGTGAAACTCACATGACAAGTAAAAGTCAAAAGGTTAGCTGCCTGCCGGCAAAAGTAAATGAGAACACCAGGTGCCTGATAGCCAAGAACACTCTCAATTTTTTGTCAAACTTAACTATCCATAGTTTCAAGACACATTTGAAGGAGTCTTAGTCCTTAGACTTAATCATTTGAGTCCTTAATATCTAAGGCATGGCAATGGCAGAATAAAACTGTCTGTAACACATTGAGCTATTTAAAATATTTATTTCTTTCTTAGAAGGGAACAAATTACATCAGTACTTTCACTGAATACTTCCCTGGATTTTTAAAATATTCCTTATTTCCTTAGCAATATTGCTTGGTTTGGGTTTTGCACTGGGTTTTTTTTGTTTGTTTGTTTGCTTTTTCCTTTTTCAATAGCAATTATGTAGTTGTGTTAACCAATAGTTTCAGTATAAATTTTGTCAGTTGCTTTCTCTTTTTCCTTTAAAAGTATTAGAAAAATAAAAAGAGGCCTTCCATATCTCATGTTGCTGCAATACCTCTCCAGATTTAAGGAAATGTTATGGTTTGAGAGGTCACAGAAGACTTTGCAAAGACACTTCAAGGGTCACATAAACATGCTTCACCCCCTTGAGAAGAAAGCAGGACTAGTAATCCTTTAGATCAGAAGCAGGGGTGGAAAGCAAAACCAAGGTAAAACCGTGATTCTTACCAGCCAGTAAGTGAGGTCATTTTAATCAATGAATTGACGTAAATATATATGATTTCCTGAGATTACATCTTTTCCAAAGGGAAGACTATATTGTCTATTAAATTGTATGTCCTAGTCCCTCCATGTTTCGATTTAGATTGAACATCTACAGTAGCTCTCTCTCTCTCGAAAAAAAGTCTTACCTATTAAAGCTGTTTCTCAGCATTCTAGTTGTGGCAAAAAATATGTAAACTAAGTGTCTTATTGGTTCATATTGAAGGAAAAAAAAAACCCTAATATAGTTCCTGGTTTTGGGGTTTTGTTGTTTGTTTGTTTGTTTTTTAGTTCTTAAATGATTAACAAATAGAAGTATGGAACTATACCTTGGAGAAGGCACATACTAAAGACAATGATTTCTAAAATTATTTCTAGCCTCTTTAATAGGATTATAACAGATACAGACCTACACAGGGTTTTCGATAATATGTTGAATCTTCTCATTAGTTGGAAAAAGAAATATTTTATAACTTAGAAACATTTGAGCTGGAAGTAGAATGCTGTTTATGGGACAAGTGCCACCCTGAGTAGAGTAGGAGACCAAGGGGCTAGCAAAGCGGGTCTTGAAGATAATGAAAATATATTAGTTTAGCTAGGAGTAGTGAGGGAAAATCAACCAATGGGAATATTACTGTTGAAGTTACCAGAGAAATTTATAGTAATAAAATCAAAATCAGGGGTCAAAATAAAGCCAGAGGTCAGAACAAAGTGGTCAAAACAGAACCAGAGATGGACCCTCCGGTCAATAACAAATCAAGAAGGGCAAGAGTGGAGGCAGCTTGGGATGAAAGCTATACAGTTGTCTTTTCAGTGTTGGAAGAGATGTAAGCTGGTAGCAAAGCTGCTCAAAACAGTCAGGAAATAAATAAAAAAAACCCTAACAATGTACAATTTGGGAACAGAAGTCACAGAAACTTTGTTTTGAAATGACAGTCTCTGAAGAAGCTAACAGTGTTTGATTTTTCTTGTCCTCATTGCAGAAGGCATGCATTTCAACTGGTAGCTGTATTAATATTTTTTTTTTGGTGTTTTGGTTTGTTTGGGTTTTTTTTTGTTTTTTGGGTGTTTTTTTTGCTATTAATGAGATTCAAAACAAACAAACCAAAAGCCTAATATTATTCACCTAACAAAGAAATATTAAAATAACTTTATTATGCACAATGGCTCTGGATCAAAGACTTACTTTACAGTCTAGTGCCTATTTAAAAAAAAATAAAATACTTGAAGGATATACTGCAGGACATAATGGTCTTCTTTAAACAAGTAAGATTTGTAATTATGTATTTCATTCCAGTTTCACATCAGCCTTTCTAGGCCTTTTCCTGTAGAATAGTTGTGTTCTGGAACACCAACTTAGTTGATGTTTTGGGATATTTTTCTTCTGTTCCCATCCAGTGCTAAGAATATGATGCACAGTAGATCCATGTGACAAATGTGTCATGGTAATGGAACAGTAAATGTGTACCCCTAGTGTCAAGTGTAATAAATATTTTCAGTTGGTCCATATAATGATATCCCATGTGATTTCCAGCATAAAAGATATCTTTCAACATACATCATCACACTACTGTAAGTGAGTAAGATCACAGGAAGTAGTGGGTGTCGTTGAGTTGCTCACCATTGCTTTGAAGGGAAGAAATCCAAAGTAAGCTTTGTACGTTAGTACAGCTTTGTGTATTTCTTGTCTCCATAAATTTTCAGTGTCTTTTTTAGAGCAAGTACCCAGGGGTATTAGTAAAAGTGATCCATCTCTGTGGGTTTTCATTCATGCAGCTTTTGTTAACTGAAATGAAGGAGTGTTCATGGAAAACTTCCAAGGCATTCAGATGACAGACTTTTAAGAGTATATGGGATCTCTGAAATACAAAAATATAACAAATTTTAAAAATTACAGGTTTCAGAACACAAATATGATTTTACAGGAGACTATACTTGTGCTAAGATTCTTGGCTTTGGTATAATCATGAAAAGCAGCGTAGGTTATGGTAATGCGCCTTCATGTCTTCATGCTAATTGGGCCCACTCAAGAACACATTTGGGGAACTAAAATAGCTTTCACATCTAAGAAATGGTAAAAATTAGAAAGGTGAAATGGATCAGATGTTGTGTCCAGGGAACAACTGTGTTGGCAGCAGGTTGAGGGAGATGATTGTTCCCCTCTGCTCAGCACTCATGAGGTCAGATGCGGAGCGCTGGGTCCAGTTCCATGCTTCTCAGTACAAAAGAGAAAAACATCTAGACACAGTCCTGGGCAACCAGCTCTGTGTGTCCAAGCTTGAGCAGGAGGCGAGGACAAAATGACTCCAGCAGGGTCTTCTTACCCCAACCGTTCTGTGATTCTATGAAAAAACCACACCTTTAATTGCAGTAGAGACTTCCTACCTTCCTGTTGCTTATTTGCTTGCTCAGTGATGTTAGCAGGTGGTACCTTAGCTTGGTGTCTGACTGAGCCTGTACCTTCTGAAGATGGTTGTAGAAGGTACCTAGATTCTGCTGGATATTATTTTGTCATTCGCTGAGGGTGTGTAGAGCGTGCTCTGGAAGAGCTGGCACAGAATGCAGTCTTGACTTGCTGGACAGAGTACACATGCCCACCTAAGCAAACTCAGAAGGTATACCAGTGAGACACGTACCCAGGCTTTTCTCAGATATATATTATACTAGCATTGACTCTAAACTTGTTTAGCAGAGCTGACCTGACAAACAGAAGGGCTGGGTAAGTTACACCCTCTTAATAGGGATAGCAGTGATCACATACTCTCTAGACATACTGACTCCCGCGCTGTCCCTTGGGCTGCTCCGTTGTGCGTCATCTCTAGAGTAGGTCAGTGGCTGTAAAGCACATACTGATCTCCAGGGAGTTCACAGAACCCCCTGATCTCTCATACCGTCAAGAGCTCTCTTTAACTACCATCTCCATATCCTTCAAGTCATCATCTTATATGTGTAATTTGACTCTTTTTCAGGAATAACTCATGTTCCCATCACATCTTTTTAAATAATTATAACTTTAATAAATGGAAAGGGTAAGGAGAGATAGGACAAATAAAAAAAAAAAATGGGAGGGAGGGAGCATTTGGCTTCAGTGTGCAAATGACATATAATTTCCAACAACTTGAGGAGGAATAGTTATCTTGCCTTTAAGACTTGTTCATTTATTTTAAAAATATAATTCTCAAAATTTATTCTGTGGTTTCAGGAGCTAAGTATAGAAAATTGCATAATGCCCTTTTAGACTTTGGTGACTAAGACTGATCAAATTACATGAATATAGCATGCATGGAGTTGGTTAAAATATTGTTCCATTGCAACAGTTTAAATCTCTCCAACATTAGTTAGGCAAAAATGTAACATGCATACTTTTAAGGTGCAAATGTTATACCCCTTAAGGTAATGATAAGGAGATAAGAACTGACAGAACCCAATCCATCCTATCAAGGTTACTCTGGGAACAGAGTTAAAGAATTTGTGGTTTGTAAAGCATATGCCTCATCAAAAACATTTGTTTCTGAAATTTTACAACTGTTCAAGGTGCCTCCTAAGTTTATTAACTTCGGGTTTTTTCCATTTATTCCCATCAGGTGCTTCATTCCAAATGCATACGCTGCTCTCTTCACCGCTGCTCTGGTGCCATTAATGTGCTTGGTGGTGGTTTTTGTGGTGTTCATCCACGCCTACCAGGTGACCCCGCAATGGAAAGCATACGATGATATTTTCAGAGGAAGAACAAATGCCGCAGGTATGAAGGGTTGGCTACACCTGTGGAAACAAGCTGGGTGCTCAGAATGGTACTGACTGTTCTCGCCAGTTCAGAAAACCCCACGAGAAACCACAGTTCCACAGATACCTATGCATTTGTGTCAGATTCAGTGTGCTCGAGGTCCCTTTGATGTCTGCGAAGGTACTTGATGATGTGAGTTATGCAGATGCTTAACTGTCTTAGGAGGATAAATACGTGTTAAACCGAAAACAAAAAATTAGTACCTCTGGTTATGTCTAGTCACAGGAACAGCGATAACAGGCAGCATCGCCCTGCTTGGGGGACTGTGTCCCTGTCCCTGTGCAGCTGGGGGAACCTAACAGCCCTGTCCCAGGGAGGGCTGGGGGTGCTCAGGAGGCGCGATCACTTTAGCAATAGTGCAGGCGCCCGCGCTGCGCTCCTCTGCTCGGCCCAGGTGATGGGCACAGTCCTGGCCCTTGTGCTTTGCAGTATATTCAGTGGCTGCACGCTGGAGTGTTCGGAGTTAATGCCTCTGTTTTGAAATTTCCTAGAGCTGCTCGCAACTGAAACGTGCTTGAAAGAAAAGATCTGTCTTGTGCAAAACAGGAAGTATCGGCTGGTCTCCTTTGTCAGAACAATTTCAAATACAATAATGTTCCCAAAATAAAGTTGGAGCAGTTTAGACCAATACCATAATAATAGGACACTCTGTGGGAAGCTTAGAATATTTCTTTTGTTTTCATGATGTTTTTGGGAAAAAACCCTGAGTTTTATAAAAAAGTGCAAATATATTTTTAACATTTGGGTTATAGAAATATATTCCTTTTATGAGAAAATGAAAATAAATACGTATTATCTGGATATTTCTTAAAATACTGATTTCTTTCTTAGTGACAAAATGTCTGCTTCACTAAGAGCTATATGAATCTGGATAAGGTCTGATAAACATAGCTTATGATAGTCAAGACCTTAGTTACACTTTACTTTTTCATTCCTTTCTGGTATAAAAGGGACTGCCTGGAGCAATCGCAAAGGTGGCGCCTTATTCAGTCTTGAATAATAGAGTTTATTTATTTATAAATAACTTTTTTTTAGTACCTCTAAGGATGGAGATTCCATATTCATATGTTGAAGGTTTAGGCTTGTCTCAAAGCTGTTAAAATAAAAAAAATACTGAATATTGAAACAATACCATAAATAAAGTTGGCATGCAAGTTGGCAGAAAGTACTAATAGGAGTTATATCTACATAACATAAAGATCTGAAATAATAGGGTTGAAACAAAACTTTGTTTGATTTAACATAGAATGCAAGATCTTTCTCCAATGAAGTCCCGAAAATGGTATGCAAGGATCTCAGAAAGAAAAAACCAAAACCAAAACTAAACCATCAGGAAGAAACGTGTTCAATAAAATGTCAGTAGTAGCTTTTTTTTTTCGCCCCCCTGCCTCCAAAAAAACAGGTTGTAACTTTTACTACTTTTTCACCTGCACAGTAAACTAGTGTTTTGCTACCACAGGGCTTTTGCAAGCACAAATGGAAGTACCTCGTGCAGTGTGGGTAAGAGCAAGTTGTTGAGAGGCTATTTTGGAGGAAAAAACCAGAGCTGCCTGCTGAGGTTTACGGTGCCCGGGGTTGTATAAGGGCTCTCTGTGTAGCTGTGTTTATAGTGTAAGCCTCCAGAAAGAGAGGCTGGTGATTTCTGTAGTTTGTAGCATTGCCTGTAACTACATGACATGGTACGAACTGTTAACTAAAGGCCTCTGCTTTCTGACTGAATATTTCTCTCCTGAAATTTGAGGTGGTGTTAGTATATTTACATTATTTTTATGGGTATATTGTGCTTTTGAAGATATATTCAAAAGCAATTTGCAGAGGTAAGACCCATTACCACTTCTAAATTTTGAATCTTGCCATATGACTCACTCTTTGGGGAAGTTCACTGCCCTGACTCAATGTTCTTACAAACTCAGTGGGACCTACTCCCGCTTCAGTGCTGTTATTTGCAACCACCTTAGAGGATGCTGTGGGAAACGACGTTTTTCATCCCAGCAAAGTTGCCCGCAATCAGCTGCATGGTGATTTCTTGCTTCTGCAACTGAGAGGGGGTCTTGGATCGTACCCACACTGAGTTTTGGCTTCAGCACGGCTTACAGGACCCTATGGGGTAGGGGGGTCTTTGGGCATAGTTGCCTCCTTAAGTTGCATGTGGCAGTGAATATGCCAGGGTTTCTCTCTGTTCCATCCAAAACCAGAGGAAAGGTGGGCCTACCAAGCAACAGTTGCCTATGTTTAGTCTCTTCTTCTAGCTTGTCTCTGGCTGTCATGCCTATACTGATTTACCCCCTGTTCAGTCACCCACAACAACAAATTCCTACAGCAAAAAATCCTGAGGTTCAGTACCCAAACTACAAAAAGTAAGTAGTGGGGAAAAAAATAATATTGCTGCTTTGAAAAACTGTCTGTTGTCCATTAGTTAGCCTTTCTAGAAAGAGAATAAAATTCCAGGTGAATGACACTGTAAACAATTCTGACATAGCAAGTGTAGAGAGCTGTAAACATAGACAAAAATATTTCTAAATATGCTTTTACGTGTAATTGTGGACACCTGTTCATTTAAATTCCAGAGAGTGAAGAGTAACGCAGAAAGGAAAATGTGCCATATATAGACATGTAATTATCATTTATACATAGATATTCATACAAATACCTATTTGCATGTGAATATTCGAACTAGTACTGTTTATTTCCTTTCTAGGAGTCATTCAGTTAGAATATAGTTAAAGTTGCAGTGTGATACAGATGACCCCATGTGGATTCTGCAGTAATTCATGCAAAGCATTGCTGAATGTTGTCAATAAAAATAAAACAGCAAGGTCACTGGCTTGCATTTTACCATGAAACAGAAAAATGGGTTGGATATGCAGATTTCGAAGGGAAAAAAAATTATCTGGCTTCTAAGTGTACATACTTTCAATCATTTCATAGATTGTAGGAAAAGCCTCTTAAAATATAGCTAGTAATTCTGAAGTTCCATATTTGTAATGTCTACTTGACGAAGGCCATTACTAACTTCAATAGAAACTTAATAGGAACATTTATAGTATCTACTGGGTTTTTTTTTCAAATAAATTGAATATGCAAGTGGCTAAGCTAAAAATTGAGCCAAAATTTTTTCTTACTCTCTTTTCTACTGTTGTTGAAATACTCCAAAGCTTACCTTTCAAAGAAGTTTCGTCTTGAACTGTCCAGAATCACAGAATCATAGAATGATTTGTGTTGGAAGGGACCTTTAAAGATCATCTAGTCCACCCCCCCTGCCATGGGCAGGGACACCTTCCACTAGGATCATGTTGCTTAAAACCCCAACCAACCTGGCCTTGAACACTTCCAAAGATGGGACATCCACCACTTCTCTGAACAACCTGTTTCCTTGATTTACCACCCTCACTGTAAAAAATTTCTTCCTTTTGTTCATTGTAAATCTACCCTCTTTCAGTTTAAAAACATTGCCCTTTGTCCTGTCACTACAGGCCCTGGTAAAAAGTCTTTGTCTTTTTTATAAGCCCTCTTTAAATTGTGAAAGGCTGTGCTAAGGTGTCTCCAGAGCCATCTCTTTTCCAGGGTGAACAGCTGCAACTCTCTCAACCTTTCCCTACAGCAGAGGTGCCCCAGCCCACTGACCATCTTTGTGGCCCTCCTCTGGACCCACTTTAACAAGTCCATGTCCTTCTGGTGCGGGAGGTGGCAGAGCTGAACACAGTACTGCAGGGGGGGAGTCTTTCCAGAGCAGAGCAGGGGGCTGTAATCACCTTGACCTGATGGCCACTCTTCTTTTGATGCAGCCCAGGATAGAATTTAATTTCTGGGCTGTTCCATCTGCCAATACACCCAATTCTCTGCAGGGCTGCTCTCAGTTCTTCAGCTCCCACTGTGTACTGATACTACAGGTTGCCCCGACCCAGATGCAGGACCTTGCACTTGTCCTTGTTGGACTTCATGAGGTTCACATGGACCTGCTTCTCCAGCCTGTCAAGGTCCCGCTGGATGGCATACCCTCCCTCAACCAAATCAGCTACACCACTCTGCTTGGTGTCATCCACAAACTTGCTGAGGGGGCACTCAATCCCACTGTCTCTGTCATTAATAAAGATATTGGTCAGTATGGGCCCCAGTATGGACCCCTAAAGGACACCGGTTGTTATTGGTCTGCATTTGGACGTTGAACCATTGACTTCAATTCTTTGGATGTCTCCATCTAGCCAGTTCCTTATTCGTCAAGTAGTCCATCTATCGAACCCATATCTCTCCAATTCAGAGACAAGGAAGGTGCATGGGACCATATCAAAGAGACTGCCTTAGAGAAGTCAAGATGGATGACATCAGTTGCTCTTCCCTTATCTATTGGTGCAGTCACACCATTGTAAAGGGCCACAAAATTAGCCTTCCACAGCTATTAAAATAAATTCTGTCTGCTCTAGTAAAACATCTCCTTGAGCTTAGGTAGCAGTACTGTCGTTTACTATTCTGTTCTGTCTGTAGGAGCAGAGAGTTTGCTGCTAGCCGCACTCTTCCAAAGATATGCATTGAGTTCTCTAGAAAAGAGACTTTCTGATTCAGTGTGCCAGCCCTTCAGCAAACATGCTCTGTTGACTGATTATTCAGCTATATATAGAAACTAACTTCTCAATAGTTAGCCTTGACAGGAGCCAAGTCAGAAGGGTGCATTGGATAAACAGCTCCTGGGTGAACTAATATTTAAGTTTGCAACAAGAAAGACTGCTTTTGAAGGAAATCAGGTGGTATAAAGCAGGATGGTTGTATCTGGCTGAAGTAACAGGAGATTGGAATAGGCATATGTAAGAGATGATTGTTTTCTCTTGACAGCCCTAATATGCAAATGTAGAAACTGGAGATGAACAGGACAGCAATCCAATATGTATAATTTGATTTTTCAACTTTTTGCTAACCTTTCATAATTCCACAAAAATATTTGAAAATAAAAAAAAATTGAATTGAAAAATCACCTGCATTTTTTTCTGGTAATACCTTTGTGAATAGATGACCTCCACTTACTGAACAACATGTAGTGGTGTAGTTTTGCGCCCTACACATAAATACGCAGTAGAACTTACCCGATTCAGATATCATCATTGTAAATGTGCCAGAATTAATTTAAAGATTAAAACTTTATGTTGCCAAAATAGAACTTCATGAAGAATGCCTTAGATATTTAGCTGTAAAATTTTAACTACCTTCTTGCATGTTCCTTCATATAAATTTCTTTAATATATTTATTGTCTTAGCAATATGCAATTCCTGATCATGACAGAACATGTTAGATGGTCCACCTATACCTATTACCATCTGATCTTCTGAAGAAACAAATAAGCTGCACAAAATGCAAGTGCAGGACATTCCAACCATGCTTCTGAGCTCTGGAGCTGATGCTGAGGACAGGGCTTTTGATTCTAAGTGAGAATGTGTATCTAAACCTGTAGTTATATGTCTTCCTTATCCTGTGAGCCGTATGCTAAAATCTTTATCTTGAATTATTAGATACATATCATGTATCTAAGAGAATCAAAGGAACAATGAATTGCAGGAGTGCTTTCATCTTGAGATGACAAGATGCATCTAGAAATCAAGAGCCAGGTGTTGGCTACCTCTGAACTTATGTACAGTATTCACAGTATTTATCACATTGGATATAATATTTGTCTTCATAGTGCTCCAGGGCCTTTTCTTTTTTGTAATTAAGAGGAAAACAAATCTTTGCCTCCGAGATTTTTACAAATGCAGTTAAGACAAAATGCACAAGCATAATTACAAGCTGAAATAAAGAACAAAGATCTGAATGAGATAATAACTTCAATGCATCATCTGCACTCATGTAATTTAGATTGTTTGCACTGTGTTTCACATGCCCAAATTAGATTTCTTCCTTTAAAGAAATCTTCAGAAGCAAGTAAATTTGCATGAGTTATGCCTGTACAGTTGTGAATTTAGCACTTGTATAATGTTTTGCATAATACTTTAAATAATTTTATTATGTGGAGATAAGTAGCTTGGAATTTTTCTTTCTTTTTTATTTGCTGTTCTTCTGGTATTTACCATGTTCTCTGCATAATGCTAATAACATAAACTATCCTAAGATTCCTGGACTTTCATTTGGTTATGGTTCTATGATTATACCATAAAGTGTCTTACACATGTATGAGAAAGTTTGCAGAAAAATTGAGATTTAGTGGAAACATTAGAGAGGTCAGTCTTCTATGATTTTGTAGCAGTGATGTAGTCTTTATGCTTAGCAGGAGGTGTGCTTCCCTTTTAGGAGGTATTCTTTGACTGCAAAATCTTCCTTGCCACAAGAAGCAGCAGACCAAAAATATATAAATTAATGATAATAATAAAATGAAATAATAAACAGGTTTGCTGCTTCCTATTTCTACAAATAATTGATAAACAGCTTTGTCCAATTGGGTTTCATGGACATGTACCTGCCAGCTTTCTGATCTTCAGTACGAGCTACCATTGAATTCTGCATGTCTTTAACATTCCCAGTCTGGAATCAGAGGTTTTGTCATAAATCACTGATTGCATGTTGGTCATGGTGGTGGTATTTTCTCCTCTAAACCCTATGAGGGAATCTGTTAGCTTCTTTATTTTGGCCATAAAATCCTGTTAGGAAACTCCTTTTCTACAGCAGTTGTCAAAAGCAATTGAAAATGGAGCCGGCAGGATTTGGAATGTGGTTATTCAAGCTTATTTAAAAAAAAAAAAAAAAATTGGTTTTGTGGCATTTTCATAGTTTTGTTGCTAAGTTTAACCCATGACTTCTTAAGCAATATTCTCTAAATGTTTTACTAATTTAGGTCTCCCACAAATCGATGAAATTCTGTTATGCAATACATTCTCCCCAATCATCTAGGAAAAAATGTTTGTAAAGATCTTTCAGATTTTGCAGTAGGTCTTCATGTCTAGCCAAAAACAATTAAAAGCAATTAAAGTTGCATTATCAGTTTAAC
This sequence comes from Falco peregrinus, assembly GCF_023634155.1. Classification (NCBI taxonomy): domain Eukaryota; kingdom Metazoa; phylum Chordata; class Aves; order Falconiformes; family Falconidae; genus Falco; species Falco peregrinus. The sequence goes on from NC_073739.1 coordinate 5,885,387, forward strand.
AACCTAAGGGGAAGACACTTAGTAAATATTTATAGGTAAACTCAGAAGATCATTAAAGCCGTATTATTTAATTGCTTCTTTTATTGACTTTCCTATTTTTAGAAAAAAATTAAACACTTCAGGCAATAGAAAAAGACATAATTTGGGCAAACACAGTGGTGAGAGTACAAATATTTGGCTGTGTTATGAAAGCATAGCGCATTCTTTCTTTCCCATAGTGAAATCATCTACGTGTTTGCTGCAAAGACATACACAGCATTACACTTCAGAGTCTTAATATTATTTAATAATTCCAGTTTTATTGGTTTCTGTTTGATTTAACATTTTTGACTGTTCAGACTCATTGTCCTGGATGATTTTATCGATATCAGGTATGGAAAAAAGCCTTCAGGCAGTCTACCTGGCAATTTTGTGACAAAACCAGACTGAACACATGAAGTTCAGGAGTAGTTCTAACTCTGCAGACAGAAGACACAGGAAATTGGCAATATCAGAATATGAAATTTAATTTCTTTTGAATTACATGTCTGTTCTAATAATAAGATGATGTATTGTCTTCTGAAATATATAATCTCATTCAGACTGAGAAGTTACGCTTTTTGCTGGCTACCACTAGCAAAAACATCATTAAAAACCAGCTGGCTTGACTGAACATGGTATTCCGAAGGGACTAATCCCCGTGTCCTGAAAAAGGGTTCTAGTGTTGGCAATCCATAAAAGCAGTGTGGTGGTGTTCTAATTGATGTCAGTTAAATTTTCCTAGTGGTGATACAGGCTTTCTCCAGGGCGATGAACTGATTGTCGTTTCATAGGGCTTATGAGGCATTTCTGTTTTGATGCCTTTGTTCAAGTAAGTTGTTCGTTCCTTCACGTAGTAAGTTTTCCCTCTGCCCAAGTGCTCACCTGTTGGTTTTCCATGCACCGTGGGCAATCGGTGACTGAAATTTTGCCGGAGGATTTCCATTGCTGCTTGCCTCCATGGTAAATTATTAGGTTGTGGCAGGCACCATCAAGTTATTCTTTCATAGGCGGTGCGTAGGGATAAAAGAGGTTAGCCACGTGGGTGTCCCACCGTTCAGTGAAATTACAGTGACACATGCAAATCCACCTCCATCTCCACTTGTCATGGGGTGAACCTTCAAAGATCTCACAGTGGATCATGGTGGGGAACACTGCAAGTCACCTTGTTGTCTTCTTTTTCTCTTTGCTGCTGCTTCCACTTTTTTCTTCTTCATTCCTCCTCATCCTCCCAGCTTTGGGCTACCAAGAGGCTATATGGCTTTTGGTGCTGTCAGGTGCAGGGGCAGGGGTTGCAGTTGTCTCCTTCCCATGCTTTCCAGAATAGGTGTATCCTGCGTATGAAGGGAGTTAGTGTACAAGATGTCTTTGACACTGGAAAATTATTTCTCCCTTACTCTTTTTTTCTTTCTCTGCAGTGTCTGAACCAGCGCTATTCGCCTGGCAGAATCTATTCCAGGCCCCATCTATGAATAAGTTCTGTGCTGAATGAACCCTACGTTGTAAACTTCAGTGTTTCTCACCATTTTTCCAATCCCTTTGGGCACATAGGTGTGACAACCATTGCAGTTCTCATTTCTGCAGAAGCCGTGCAGAGGCTGACTGGACCACAGTCTGGTGGTGGTGAACCTTTCTGTGGACCTCAGCTGGCTCCTGCAACCTGCTCAGCCTGCGGAAGGTGCAGGTGTAGGCACAGGGGCCTCATCATCAGATTATTTCTGTCCGTAGGTCAGTACGGATGTGTTAGAGCACGGCAGAAGATGCAACTTAGAGTCGTCGTAGTCTTTATTTTCTTTGTGATGTTCATTTCAGAAATATAGAAATGGTGTGGGTTCATTATTTATTTATTTATTTATTGCTAAATTACAGATTTAAAACACTGTAGGTGAAAACGTAGCTGTCTGGGTTTTTTGGTTCCTTCTATTTCATGATCCTGCTCCAGCCGTAAGGAACCAAACAGCAAACACAGAGCTGACAGCTGTTTAAGCTGAGCAATCTGGCATTTTATTACCTGAATCTTACGCTGTTCCTGTGGAGTTTCTTGCCACTGGATACTCTGAATTATCAAAGTTCATCATAACTGGTTCAGCGTGAGTTTGTGAAAGAGAAGTCCCCTGAAGATTGTTAAACAGGAAGAAACTGTCTGGTTCAGCAAGCTCCAAAGTTGTAAATGGCAGAATTGCTGGGAGAAATATCCTATCAGGCCAGCCTTTTTGGCCTTGGTTGGAGGCAAGGCCAGGTAAACTTTTCTTCATACCCAGTACAGCTCCTTTTAGGTTCCCATTGAGGTAACTAAATTTTTCCATCATTTTAGTACTTTTCCTGGTTCATGACTTTTGTATTGTAATCAAAACTTGTCATGAAAATATTGCAGACTGCCTTTCAAATTCTCACCAGCATCATTTTTATGTAAATCCCTGAGAAAACGCTTGTTCTCTAAGGACTCTCCTACTGTAGTAAACCTGCAGTTTTACCACCCATGAGAACTGATTACAACGTACCACAGCCCTCAGAACAGTAAGCATTGTGGAAAAATAAAATTTATAGATAAGTTAATAAGTAAAATAATCTTTTCCCAGCAATGGGGAAGAAGTGAGAAACGGGGTGCATTTAGTTTTTTGGTAAATTGAGTACATGTAATTTCACATAGTCAAATAGCAAGCTGCACTATGGTAAGTTTTCAAACTAAAAAAAATGCTGCATAAGATGCATTTATCTGTATTGAGTTGTCAACTCTACCAATGTTTCTTAAGCTTGTAGTTAATGAAAAGGGGGGGATATTCAAGGAGAGACATGAAGAGTCAGGATGGTGATATATGCATATATACATGCATACATATATATATATATATATTTAATTTTTTTTTTAAGCAGTAGGTGGACAGACTCTTGCTTAAATAAAACCTTTCATAATTCCTAGTACTAAAAAAATGGTGTGGTAATGGTATAAAATAACTGTGAATCAGCATGGTTTGAATATATAATACCCAGCAGAGCTACCTGACAGTGTCTCAGTCACATCATACTGATGCTGAGGTGACTGCTCCATGGCAGTTTTTATCTGCTAAAGTTTACTCAAATAGTCTAAAACCAACTTCTTGTGCTTGGATTTAGAGTAAATGTTGTGTCAGTGAAGGTTCATCTGCCCAGAAATACCCTTTGGGTTTGTTTGGGAGGGGGTTGCTGGTTTTCCTTCCATATGAAGGAAACCACAGGTAACTGGACCATCTGCTGGGGTTCATTTTGAGTGTGTGTATGGGCATCCTTTTCCTTTATGCAGTGCTGTTCCTACAAACTTAAATGAAATTGTTCCTGATTTTCTGATATGTTTGTTCTACTTACTGAGCTTCTGTTTAATCAAAATGCAACAAATTGTATGAACAAAATAGGTGAAGAGAATTCAAACAGCTGACACTTCAAATGCAGGCAGAGTTTCAACTCTATAAACCCTTTATGATACTAATAATGGAGCAATTGTTGCTGATAAAGGTAAAAGCAGAATCATAAATTGTACCAATATTCAGCATGTGGCAAAAAGCAGGCATCTTTAGGCTTTTTCTTCTTACAATGCATATGTAAGTTGACATGTTTGTACAAGTAGCATTTGTTACATAAAGTTTTATCAGAATTACTCAAGATACAATCCAGAGAGTTCTTGTTGGATTCAGTGAGCTTGATCCTGGCTTTACTTGTATTTTTTTTTCCCTTCCCCCATCCCCATCCCCATCCCCCCCCCCCCCCTTTTTTTTCCTCCCCCCCCCCCCCCCCCCCCCCCCTTTTCTGGTGAGGTGGCACGGAATTTATCACATTTTGCCCTCACACACACTTGAAAATAATAGTCAGATCACTGTACATCAAAAGTATATGAGTGAGATACCATATTGCTCCATTTCCTTCAGCTTCAATTAAACAGCTATTTCACTGATCTATGATTTCAACAATCTAGGGGTGCTAGGTTATGATTTGTATCGTGGTGTTTTTCCTTGGGTGAGGTTAATGCACTGAAAGAGAAATCATGGTGCTAACTTCTGGCATGTTCTGCTGCCTGCGGTTTGTCCTCCCACAGTTTGCTTTCTTCTCTCACTTGCCCCCTACCTGAACTGAACTATGCTGCAAAGTAATAAAAAAGCCAAATCATTATTCGAACCTCCCAAGACAATACTCTTTGTTGTTTGCTTTGGTCTATGTACAGCACTTAGAATTGTATACATTAGTGATCATTAGTTCCCAGTCCATTATACCAGTTGAATTTCATAAGCAGCTGGACTTTTTTATATGATTTTGAGAATTAAACAAGAATAGTTGACATTATTTCATTCAGATTTGTGCACAAATAAATTAATGAGTTGCTCTACAGATTAGTACTGAGTTTACCTTTAGAATTACATTTAAAAAAAGCAGCATTTGTTGGTGTGTGATTTCTTATATTTTAGTTTGGTAAATTTTGTTGTTATAGCATCGAAAACTTTGAGGTTGCCAGTTCTTTTCTAGATATATATATTTAATTTTTTTTTTCTGAACATTGTTAAGTACACATCTAATAAGTATTTGGATTCATTAGTGTATGCCATGTAGGATAATGAGAAATACGTAATGCTCTGTTTCTTACTGTACTACCTGCTACTTTAGAGGGCCTGGCATATTTGGTTAATTGTATAAGCATTGTGATGTCGGTCATGTATATTAGTAGCTGTTAAAGGAAAGCTTGTTTTAACATCTGTGGAAGCCACAAGGGATTTTTCCATTTTGCCCAAGGGACTTTGAAATGGGTGCTTTGGGTGCCAGGAGTGCTAGTGACCCTGGAGTGCAGCATGAGAAATATGTTGCATTTCCAGTCTATTCACCTAACTGTAAAATCGAGTTCCTCCCAGACAAATAGCAGAGGTACATAGCCTTAATCTTTGACGCCTGATGCTGTTTTGAAAAATACATGTGTATTATTAATGTTATGTTCTGGATCAGGGGTCCTTGGGAAGTCTTAGACCTTCACTAAATTTGGGCCAGACCACAGCTCTCCATGGAAGAGGTGATTCAGGTGCCTAATGGGCATTGACTGTCATTTGGGACAACCAAGATTATCCAGTCTGGACTCTTCATCAGGAACAGGTCTTCCACAGGACCTCTGTTGTATGTGCTCACCATGTATAGATCCTTTAGATCTCCTTTAGATCTAATGCCATGCCAGGGCACCAGTGCCAAGCCATGCTGCCTCCTCAAGTCCTACCAGATGTCCCTGGCTGCCTGGGGCTCACCGCACTGCATCCTCCCATCCACTGGGAGCAAGCCAGCAGCACTGCCTGCACAGGAATAGCACCCTTTACCCGTGGCCAAGCTGGAGAGGATTTATCTCATGTCCTCAGACATAAGTGGCAGGATGGGAGTACCTTAACGGTAATTAGAGATGAGCTTTCAAATGCCTTTGTGTAGGGGACCTGATTTTTTTTTTTAGTGTTTTGATAGCCTTTGCTATTTTCCAGTAAAAACAGGTAGGTTTCCTGACACCCCACCCTCCCCCACCCCCACCTCAGAAGAAGCAAGACCTTGTTAACTGTTCCAAAGAACTAAGTTTATTTTAATGCTGCATTTTTATTACCTCTAGTCCTAGGTTACCATAGCCCTAGCATAATGTTAATTTCCACGTGTAATGTTATCTTGTTATAATTCACTAAGGAAATACATATCTTTGTTAAAGGTTATGTCACACTACCCAACGGTGGTTGCAGAACAGCCCAGGTTTGCACCCCAGGTTTTACTGAGCTCTGTTAGGCTTTAACAGGGGAAACTTCAGGAGCACAATACCCGCTCACATTGTGCTTCACTTCACGTTGTGCTTCGCTTCACGCCATTCCCTTGTGATAACAATACACACATGCATTTCTGCCAGAGCAATAGTTATAGCCCTGAAGCAACTACTGCCCGCCTCGCTGGGAAGCAGTCTTTAGGCTGTTGCCTACATCCAGAAGGCACTTAGTATTTGTGCAGTATTAAACAAAATGCCTAAAGCGCTCCCAAACTGCTGTTTCTGGAATGATGCCTGTCAGAAGCGCATGCCCGATGTTTGCTGGTGCTGCATGGCTGGTGCAGAGAGCAGCAGTGCCTGGCCCAGCATCTCTGCCCCTGCAGCCTACAGGCCTGGGCAAACATGGACTTTGAAGTCTGCCATGACTACGGTCAACATGGGGAGGGGGTCAGCATGGTATGTCTGGCTGGCGGCCACAGAGCGGGAGTGAGCGAAAGCTAATTAGCTAACTTCTGCTTTCCGTTTAGCAAACTTTGTGCATGCAGACATCTTCCCGCCAGCATTCCTTAAATCTTTTATGCTGTAAATAACAGCAGGGAATATAAAGTGCAGCTGTATGTGTGTGCTTAAGGACAGATTCTGCACGTATTTTTGAAGATGAATAAAGTTAACTGGTGCAAAGCCTGTCTTTGGGGGACTCCTTGACCGAGTGGAGGTCGTCACTTACAACTTTATAGGGTCAGATACCTTCTCATGTTCAGCTTGCAGTGAAAGTAACAACAAATCAGAGAATAAGCGATTATTAAAATTTCTATATAATTCTATAAATTGCCAGAGCTGTGGCAGTTTTTGTATTGGTAATCCTTTTGTTCTTTTCCTTTCCTCTCAAGTCTTGAAAATCCATTTCCTCCCAAAATTTCCAGAGCTTGCCAAGAGCTTTCCCGTGCTTCCCCCAAGGTCAGCACATTTTCTGACTCCATGTGTGCTCTTCCCACGTGTAAAGCACCCATGTCTGCTTTGCTGAGCAGGGCTGTGCCCCCTTGACCCCCCACCTCCCTGTCCCCTGCATGTCCATGCCCTCCTCCTGGTCTCCTGGCCCCAGGGGGGGTCCCCAAAAGCCCTAGGACCAAGAAAAGGTCTGCCTATAGCTGGAGAATGAACTCCAAGGTTGGCCAGAGATGGCAAAACTGGGTCCTGTATCAGTAACGTTTTAAAAGGTGTTTTTCCCAGGGCGCACCATCTGAAATGCTGTGTTTGTGGTTTTCAGAGATCCCCTTGGTCTTGTACCTCTTTGCCCTGATTTCTGTCACCTGGCTGTGGGGAGGACTGCACATGGCTTACCGGCACCTCTGGATGTTAGTCTTCTTCATCATCTTCAACAGCCTACAGGTAAGAGCTGGCGCGTTTTCCTTCGGTCCCCTTGCAGAGCTGGGTGTCACCTCCACCGTGCACACACAGGTTTGGCACTTCGGCTTCACCAGGTGAACGACATCCTGAAACACACCGTGGCACGATGGAGGTGCTAATTATGTATTCTCTTCATTTCTCATAATAACATATAGAATGCATATGAAAGCAAGGGATGCATTGTTTTGAAACAATAGGGGTATAATTGCATAGATTTAATTTCATAGCTGATACACTGGGAAAGAAAATTGCTTGCTTCTGCATGTAATGTGTTACTGAGATAATTGTACCAGTAAAACTGAAATATCTGCAGCCTTTGCAAAAACAGTGAGAATTTCAATTTTCTGTATCTGTTAAACTCTAATAGAAAACCCACCAAGATTTAAAATCATATAACTCTAATACTGATTTTTTTTTCTGTTATGAGAGGTGAGCCTTAAGGCTTAGCTTTTCTCATACAGTGTACGTATTGGCAAAGCAAAGATCTTTTCATTGAAAAAATCAAATATAGACTAGATGTTATCAGTAATAAAAAATGCAAATAGGCCTTTGCAAAATTCTACGCATATAAGTGCTTCCACGGCATTCAGTTCAATTCATTGAACAGCGTTCAATGCCATACTGCACAGTGCAGAATTGTTTACAGAGTAGGAGTTAGTGTGTCATGGATGGGAAAATGCCTCCAATGTCTGAAAACACTAAAGAGGAATTAAAAATAGATATATCCAAATCTACGGCGTGCAAATTCCTCTGCCATTTTTATGACAGAAACGTCTGTGACACCATGTATTATTTTCCTATATTGAAAGTCTTTATACCTCATCAAATAAAAATTGATTAAAAAGGTGTGTTTTCACAAAACAGGTTAATTTTAGATTGGAATTCAAAAGGTGGGAGTTTCCTTAAGCAGCAATCTGGTATTTTCAAAATGTATATTTCAGACGTAAATTATTTTTTTTTAACAGATAGATTTAATACATTGTGATACATTTGACTATTCAGTATATGTTGTCATGTAACTATTCTGTATATATTGGCATATATTGGCTCAGGTTAGTTATGCTGGCTTTTTTTTCTGTGAAGTCAGGTGAATAAATTTGCTCTAGTAATTGTCTACAGCACAGACAAGGCTGCTTTTTTGCAGTGAGGCTGCCAAAGCTCTGCAGGACTGGCAGTTGTACCAAAGCACATTCCCTCCCTTTCCTCCCCTCCTGCAAAATCTCAGAGTATAGCAAAATTCCCATGGGAGTTTTAGCACTACAACTCTAACTACTGCAGCTTTATAGTGAAACTTAATGCAGTGATATTTATATTTATATTTATATTTGTATTTGTATTTTTATTTATTTATATTATTTATATATATATTTATAGCTATATTTATATTTATACTTATAACTATACATGTACATACACAAATTTGTGGTGACATTTGTGTGCGTACATGTAGATATATATATATCTCCTTTCTTACTGTGTCTCTGCAAAGAATTATTACTAGAATCTGATCTAGGTTTGTGCTACATGGATCTATCTCAAATAAAGAAAGATAAAAATGATAATTCATTGTAATTGAGATTTTATGGCAGAGGTAAAACAGTCTCAGAGCACTGTAATATGCATAGATATTTGCTTTAAAATAAAATTACTTTATTGCTAGTGCATATTTAGGGAAAAGAGGTTTGAGTGCTTGGTGAAAATTATAAATGACCAGAATGTTTACCCTTCTGTGTAATCACCAGAAAAGATTTTATATTAGTCTGCTTTATATAACTTGAAATTTCATTTTATTCAAGTAAAGTTCAGAGCCATAGAATTATTGTTATTTTTATTAATGTTGCCAGCTTCAACACACCAATTCATGTAATAGGATCAAGAAGTAAACCAGGATGATGAAAGCCAGTCCTGTAAAATATGAGGCCCACAAGGTCTATGGGCAATTTATTGCACTCGTGGTCCGGTATGATGGCAGGCAATATGGAAAACAGATATACAAGCATGCCTAGAATGATGTTAGGTCATGACTGCTACTAGAGATGCACTGCTGAATGACTCCAAATTTAGGATTTGGTTTAGATCCTGTTAAAAGTAAGATGATACCAGAAATATTTGCTTTTCTCAGTCCATGTGAAAACCATTTTTCAGTTGGTTAAGTTTTTCAGTTGGTTAAGTTTAATGCTCTTCTTGTAGTTTTGTTTCCATTCATGCACTCTAAAATCTTTGAACTTTGGGAAGCAATTTTTTTTTCTTTTATTGGCTATTCTTTGATTGTTGACCGATCTGTTATCAGCATTGGTTGTCCATACAAAAGTTAAATGCCAATAACTTGAGTAGTTAGTACGTAGCTCTTCTGTGCTTCTGCTGGAACGTTTTGGGGAGTGTTATAATTTCAGAGATACATCTGCCATCGTTTCATGCAACTGAAAGAATACATATTTCTGTATATATTGTTTTGGTACTCAAGGACGTGACATAAAGAACTTTCACCATGAAGCTGTATCCTGCAGCAGGTCGTGCACAAAGATCAAATGATCTCTGTTGGCAGGTGCATTTCTAATCTTTCCGAAGCGTCCCCAGTTGCATCTCCACCCTCAATTAGACAGCTGGGAAGTAAATATTCACAAACCTCGTTTGAAACCTTGCAGAGGAGCTAGGAAACAAAAAGTTAAGAAACCAAATACTGTGAGCTTCACCCTCAACCGGCTGGCTTGCCTTGTGCTGTTACCATTGCTGTGCAGTGCCATGCATGGAGCACAGCCTTAATTTCAAACTTATGGTGATGCCAGACTGCTGGCCTTGCCTTTCTGCCCATAATTCTTCCTTTAACTCCCTACGGATGTGAGCAACTGCTTCATCAATAGATACTGTCTCTTTGGTATTGCGATCAATGCAGTTGGCTTCTTCATCTACCAGTAGATAGTAATCTCTGGGGAATAATAGCCGGTGTCTGTGGGCCTGCAGGACATCATGCAGCATCTGTTCAAATTCCATCAATACTGAACTTCCACATTAAAAGAAACAATCTGTCATTTTGTCATTCCCTGCCCTAAAGAAGCCTCAAATATATAATACGTTCCTCTATTGAAAGGAGATGCAAAAATTTCAAACATATAATCTCACTCTGATTAATATTTTAAGTTAAAACCTGCAGGCCTGGAGCTCCAAGTCAAACAGTGGTAAATAAAAACTTTTCCTTGCAGTTATGAGGAGTTCAAGAACTTCACGTTTCATGTTTTGAAAACATTTTTAATCCTTTTCTGGACTTTTCAGACGTAAAATATAATCGGACAGTGTCCGCTACTTTTTATTGCCAGATACTGGAAATTACTTTTTAAAGTACAAAGTTACCAAATATTTAAAAGGAAAAGGTAGCTTGTTAGTGTTGGACACGAACAAGTGAAAGAAATAGAATAGCTCTTTCACAGTAATACCAGTTTTATATTTGTTTATTTGTTTCAGCAGGTAATTGTCTTCAGTGGTTTGTAAATCTCTACAGTAAAACAAGTTTTAAAAGCATTCCTTGGAACACCCCCACATTTTAAATAACTACCCAACGTATATTCTCCTGTTTTAAGGTTTCCATTTATCTAATCAGGAAACAGAAAAATTAACGTGTGATTCAGGTGACCAGACATGCAGCATGAAATGAAAAACAAGGAAGGAGTGAAGAATGTGAAGAGTCTGTAAATTTCCTTAATCTATGTTTTTCATCAAATAATCAGATACGCCAAATTGTCTTATTGAGAGAAAATGTCAGCATGCAAACTTTGTGTAGAAGGAAATTATGTATTACAAATACTGAACACTGAAGAAATGAAGGTGTGCTGTAAGCAAGTATGGCTTTATAAAGCTTCTGCAGACCGCAGGGGGCTGGTGTCAGAGGGCACACGCTTCCCGATGAGAGGCCTCCCAGCCCACAGGCTTTGTAGAACCAAGTTCGTACACCACGTGGAGAGTCATCTCCACTGCCCTTTGGAGCTTCAATCTCAGCCCAGCGCTTTGGGAATGGGAGAGGAGAATGGGACTTGACAGTGTATAGCACATTTTCATGACGGTTTTGAGAGGAGCTAGCTGTCTTTTAGTATGTGCTGTTGGCATCTCACTCCCGCGCGTTATTATGCCTTTATCAGTTCTCAGAATTGATAATGATTGTTAAAATGAGGCCATTTTTCTGCAATAAAAGGCAGTTTTACCATTTAGTGGTGGGCATTTCTGTTACACAACATGCCTTATTTCGGCTGGAAAGCTATTCAGTGTTCATTAAGAGCACTTCCCCAACAGTAAAAGGGACGTGAAATAGTTTATGAGAAACAGGGACCTGCTTCCCTGCTGCTCAGGAGCTGCAGACTGTGTAATGAAGCAGAACATGACCCATTAAAATGTGTTGGATATCCAAATGGATTCAGCTCAGGAGATTGGAAGGGCGCTGCATGTTATCCAATTTAGTTAGCCTTATGACATACATTTCCTAGGAAATGCACTTGATAGCAAAATCGTCTACTAAAGACAAATTGTTTCCTAGCACTTCCTGCAGGAAACGGTTCCCATCAGGGGCAAGTTTATAGTATAAGCTATTCTAGTGCATGGAGGGGAAAGCAACCCTTTCCCTGTAACGTCAGGAATAAACATGCAAAGTGCCATATGGGGGGGGGGGCAATAGCTGATAAACAAAATTAAAAATAAACACAGAAAAGTCTGGGATGTCTGATGTTTTGAGTTCCTTGGCAGTATGCTCCTGATTACCCTACTTGGGCAGCATCTATGTTGCAGAAACAAACTCCATCCTCTCATACGAAAGGTCTCGGCTTCCCATCTTTTCACTTGCAGAACTGAGAGGAGATTTTACCTCTTTCTCTTTACCTATGATTACCCTCGTGGATTTATTCATGAGGTATTTGCAGGGGTCAGAAGTGAAAAAATAAGCTGCTGTCTTATGTGCTTCTCTCTAAGGGTTAGGATTTCACAAGCTGTTTTGCATACGCTATACTCATCTACGGATCGCCGTGTTTTTCATGCAGTCAGGGGGTGTTTCTGGTTTGTAAAGCTAACGTCCGCAGCAGCATATTTGCTGTTCGATGGATCCAAAGTTCAGGGTGGTGGGTGGATCTCTTCCCATTGTTTGCAGAGGGGTTGGGATGAGGCTTCAGACCCGTTCCCAGGATCTTCCCCGCAGCCAACTCTCTTAGTATATTCTTGAGTATCCTTCGGCTGCAATTCCAGCAAACTGTGCTGCACACCCCAACCCTCTGTCCTACAATTCAAGGTGTATCTACACTGCCAGCTGCAAAGTGTGAAGTATGCCACAGCTACCCCTGTTGTGGTTTCCTGTACCTTGTGCTAAGCCCCATCACACCCTAGCCCCAACAATCAATTAATTAAATTTTTTAATACGTAATTTTGAATCAAAACCTTGCTGTTATGACATGCTGAAATGTTATCTGTCAATGGTATCAAAACTCCATTTTTCAGCAGTTTTAAATTGGGAGAAAAGTAAACCAAAACTGGGAGGTATCCAATTATTAACCGCAGTATTAAAAAAGATATTGTATGGCTGTTTTGGCTGATGCAGATGACGGTAAAATGTCTTTGCCTGTTTTGTGTTTGGGCATACCGGGATGTCTCATGCCCACATAATGACCAACAGTGTTACATGTGAGATACAACTTCCCAGGAAACACAGGAGAAATCTGGAAGTAAGTTTTGACTGGTGGTTTTCCAAACTGGGCAAAATGCTTGACTTGCCTAATACAACTATTTTTAATAGTCAACTTATTTGTAGTGGATTACAGTAAGAGAAGATTCAGGAGTTCAGGTGCAAATGTTTGAAAAGCCCATAATACCTTTAACAAGAAATACGGACGTACAGAAAGCAAGTGGGCAGGTGTACGTCCAAACCTGGCATTGGCTGGGGCAGACCTGATTCACCAAACTGAATTAATTAAAATAGCAGAGGCCAAGCAGAATGGGAGGGAGGGCTAGCTCAAGTAGTGAAGGAGATAAAATAGCTAAGAAAACTAGTAGACATAGTGGCAGAAAGCCCCTACCTCATTATAATAAGGAATCCCTTGTTTATGGAACAACAGAAAATAAATGTAGCAAGAGAAATCCATATGCCACAGTTTTGGAAGGGGAAAAAAAAGAAGTTTTACAGCATATTAGGAAAGCAAGAAGAGAACAAAGATACACAGTTTTGAAAGTGCACTGTGTTAGTACAGTAAAGAAAATAAACAAAAGTATATGGTTTATAAAGCTCGTGCCAGCACCAGTTGCAAATGAAAGATGTGTTTTTTCCTAGAACATGCTGTCTGACTCTGGGACGTAGTCAGGGGGCACTGAGAAGGCCACTGCTATAAATAGGTTCATCCAGGGACACTGAGAAAGCCACTGCTATAAATGGGTTCACTTCCTGTTTCTTACGGCATCTTCCTAAGTTGACTCCTCCTGGTGAGTCAGAGATGGACTAGCAGATCCTGTACAGCACTCCTGACGATCAAAGCCACACAAACCCAAACGAAATCAAGTACTATACTGGCATGAGCTGTGTGTAAACGTGGTGGGCTGCAAAAGGCTGCCTGAAGATTTTGCAAGAAGTAGTTCCACACTGCAGGCAAACCCAACAAAAGTCAATGAAGTCACCACAGTATTGCCAGGATATGGTGAAATACAAGCAGAGTATCAAGAAAAGCACATAAGCTTGTTCAAGTAAACATAGCACAAGCAATACCAAACCCATCTCTGCCAGCAGAGTTCAGAAACCAAACACAATTAAACACAGATAACACTACCCCAGAAACAAAATAAAATACACATCCAAAGCAGGTATTGCATTTTGACATCTGTGCAATAGAGTAGATGCTTATGCTATTTCTGGGGTCTTTGATTCTTTTCCAGACCTGCTATACCTGGAAGGAAAGAAAACAGTATACTTAGTAGGTTCACTTGTTTAACAAGCAAACAACAAAGGAGCAAAAAAAGAAGTTATTTCTGTTAAAGTAAAAAGCGCTGGAAGTTTGTTCAGTATGTGCTGTTCAAAAAAAAAAAAAAAAGAACTAATATAAAGCAAATAAAGAAAGCTTGTCACTTTTTGAGACTTCAGATTTTTTTGATATCATCAGATAAACTTCTGGATGTACTCCTGATTGGACAATAGGTTTGGTATGGATTATACCAGCTGTGCAAACTTACGAAACCATCCAAGTGACTTGATTATTTAGTGAACCAAGACAATGCAATATTCCATTTGGTATCCCTTTTTCTATGTGTATTGCTTCCTCCTTAAGAAAGAATTCTCTGTGCTCCTAGTTACCACCCTAAACATACTCTAATGCATGATTACTGTAATGACCTATGAAATTATGGTAAAATATTCACTTTATGTATTCAGGTGTTTACATAATGAACCTTAAATTAGTCTATAGCTGAAGACATAACAAAACAAAAAGAGTGCAGTATCAGGAAAACAAAGGAAGCATTGTTAGATTGGAGCTAAATAGCTCCTAAATATATGGCAGAAATTGATGTCAGAAGAGAATGGCTTGTGGCTAGAGCTGTATTTATGGTGGTTAAAGTATACAGAATAATGCATAATAAAATTGAGAAAATATAAAGTGAAAGAATGTGCTGAAGTGGGTTTTGATTTACTGGATTTTCAGTCAACTGTCAATCAAAAACATTTAGACAGTATTTCAATCGGTTACCCACTTAAAATAGAAAACCATTATTATAGAGTATTTTTTAAAAATAAATATATATTAATGTAATTAATATAAAGAAACACACACACACACACACATATATATATAATGTCATTATTATAAGAAGAAAGACAGTAATTTTAGTCTTCCAGCATCTATGATGCTCCTTCAGCTCTTCTGGAAGAACTTTAACATTAAAAATATATTTCGGGAAAAATCTTTAAACACTCTAATAATTTTATGAGGTAAAAGACAGTGCAGTGGTTTTAACCATTGCCCTCAGCATTAGTGATAACAAGAATTATGCAGTACACAACAGCAAGTAAGAAGTATAACTGTAACACGTACCGGTGGGACCAGTGGAAGTGTATCCACTGGAAAGGCCTTGGGATCAGGTGTGTTCTTCCATCTCTGCTGGTAAAAGTCAACTTTCCTTACTGTGGAGAATAAAATAGCAACCAAATTGATTTGGTATCCTTAACATATCAGCCGCCTTTTCATTTTACATTGCTGCCAATCTCCTTGTGTCACCATAAATAGCATTTTTTTTTCAATAACTCTGCTAGATGTATCTCAGTGTAATCGTAATGTAGAATCAATCTGTATTTTACCTTTAAATCCAGACTTCTAAATTCTAGACTATTGTTTTAAGGCCATTAACTGATGGACATAGAATTCAGAAGTTGAAAGTGTGGCTTTTAGGTCTTGACAATAGTATTTCTTTATAACTGGCTGAAGTACTTGATGCTTTTTTTTGGATCCCCTACTGTTGTCACAGGCAAAGCCTGCTGCGTGCGCTGGAGGGGTTTGACAGAGGCAGCAAGCAGCAGGGGAATAACAGGCTGAGGACCACTTGGAGAAGCTATGATGCCCAGCTCCATGGGGCTGAAAGGGATTCCTCCAAAAGTGCTGAAAGACCTGGCCATGTAGTTGGGAGCACGTTTTTGAAAAATCATGGTGATGGAGGGTAAACCAGGAATTGCTTAATTCTGTCAGTGATGGCAAGCAAAAAGATAATTTACTCTCAGATTTTAGGAAGACAGAGTATAACTTCAGAAATTTGTGGCTGACAGTAACGAGGGCAAGTGGAACTCCTCTTAGAAATTTGACAAAGTACATGCCAGGGTGCATCCGGACAGGAGGAACTTGGCCAACGGGCTGAGTTGTCATGACTGTCTACTCAGAGCCAGTGAAGCCACACTTCGAATACTCCATCCAGTTTTGGAGTCTCCAGTTCACGAGGTGTGTGGAGAAACTGGTGAGTGTCCAAGGGAGAGCTACCATAGTGGTGGGAAGCCTGGAATATATGTCCTGTGAAGAGTGGCTGAAGGAGCTGGGTTTATGTAGTCAGGTGGGGAGGACACCAATGGAAAACGTAATAGCAGCATGCAAATATTTGAAAGGTAGTTAAAAAGATGATGATGATGATGATGATGATGATGATGATGATGATGATGTCATTCTTTTCCCCTCTAGTCTCTTGATAGTACCAAGAAATAATGACAAGACCACATGGCCACAAAACTGTAGCATGGGAGGGTCAGTTTGGACATTAGGAAAAATAATTCACTAGGAGGAAGTATGGAACTGGAACTGCTGCTCAGAGAGTTTTGGGATCTCCACTGTTGTAGAGTTTAAGTTCAGCTAGGGAAAGCCGTGCTGACCTGATCCATGGACTGCCCTCCGAGTGGACTGAAGGACCTTCAGAGGTCACATCCAGCCAGTTTTCCTGTGTTTCTGTGATTTAACATGTGGGAAGCTCTATTCTCAACCCATTAATTGTGATAGATAAACAACATCAGCCACGTGGTACTGAGGTCATGAGATTTTAGGAAAGCATCAAATAATACAGAGCTAATGATAAAATCCAAAGACCTGGAAATTACATAGACAGGAAATTTTAGGTAAAA
Source organism: Falco peregrinus (assembly GCF_023634155.1). NCBI lineage: Eukaryota > Metazoa > Chordata > Aves > Falconiformes > Falconidae > Falco > Falco peregrinus. The sequence goes on from NC_073739.1 coordinate 5,902,156, forward strand.
TATTATCCATCTTTAGGAGTGACTTTGGAGCAGTGTATTCAGTTTATCATGTTTCAGCACTAAGGCGTGGTCTCTACGCATACATATGTTCATGCTGAACATCAGTGTGTTATGAAGGCTGATCTCAATATTGCATGTGAAGTTTTAATAGTCTCTAGGAAAGGAACTGTTCCCTTTCCCTCCACCCACACATTTCCTGCACAAGAAACCTCTATATTGTACAAGCCTGATGCTTCACCAGTGTAAGAAGGATGTTTTCTCCTTTTCTTCGTAATAAATACAAGTAAGACCTTGTTTGGGGGCTTCTAAAACTTGTGTTTACAAAAAAAACCAAACCCAAACAAACCAACCACATTCTCTTATTTTATGTACTGCTTCAGTGACCTCCAAGCAACTACTGCAGGAAAAGTGAATGGCATTACTGCTTTTATCTCTCATACTTTCATTATTACTCAACATATTCATGATGTGCAATTTTAGCAGAAACCACAATGAGCTAAGATTTCATTCTGAAGTAACACTGAAATAACAGGATTTCAGTGAAGAGTGACTTCATTAACTTTTTTCTGGAGTACTTACATGCCCAACCTAAGTCCCTTTTTGTTTCTGTTTTGTCTTATCCTTGACATATAATGCATTTTTTAGAGACTTCAGTCCTTTTTCAGAGTTGTCTCTAACTTAGAGCAACTTTTTGGGTTTCAACACCTTGGTTCTGCTCAGGAGGTAAGGCGGTGTGAGGGCATGAAGAAGGTATTGAACTTCACTTTTAAAGTTAAATTCACTTTGGCTGCATCGCCTGGTACTGTGCTGTACCAGCTGTGATTGTGTGGGCAAACAGTTAAACACCCAACTTGCTCAGAAACAAAGTGTGGCTGGGATCTCATACCACTGAATTCTTTGAGATTTTTAGTGTTTCCTTCTATTAACAAAAGGACTGTGAATTTAAAGAGCATGCGGACTGTACTGTTGTGAATTTATTCCAAAGTTGGTTGCTTTGAAAATGTTCAAGTGTAATGTTGCCAACGATTTCATTTCATACTGAATTTTTGTGATGGACATTTTTGTCCAAAGGGGAACATGTCAACAGTTAAAGATGAGATCTGAATATAACCACTGTCACGGTCCACTCAGTGGACTCGTGATGGTTTGTTTACTATGATCTCAAAGCTCAAAAATCAAGGTGACCACGCCAAGGGGTTATGCTTTAATCAAACAGCACAATTTTATTGTTTGCCCATAAAGCGGCATGCGATAGGTAGAAAGACAGAAAGTGAAGGAAAAAAAAAAATGAAAAAGAAAAGGAAAGAGGATTATAGCTACCACCACGGGTCCAAGGCGTCCCTATGGTCCAAGGTCCAGGCAGCATCCTGCCTGTCCTTCCAATTGTCATGATCCTTGATGGGGGAGATCTCCTGAAATTCAGTTACTAAAGAGTCCTCTTTTATGCTGAGCAATACACGTTGCTCCTTCTCTGGCCCATGGATTGTTGTCAGTCTCTGTCTTCTCGAGCAAGGTTATTATGCATGTTCTGGTTCGTTGTTACGACAAGAGCTGTTATGCGACCTTATGGTAGTTGTTCCTTCCAGCACAAGGTATCAGGGAGCAGCATAGTACTCCTCATATCATGCAGTTGTCCTTCAGGGTCACTGGGTCTTCGTGTCCGTGAGGACCATATTCCATCTCCAGGTCTCTGTTAGCAATGTTGAGACAATATCATTCTCTTTAGACCGACTCTTACAACCACTTAGTAGCGGCTCTCTCAGGAAGCTTTCTAATGCATGTAAGGACTGCAAATCATTTTTGTCTGGAAAGAGTTGATCAACTGTGAAGCTAGAGCTAACCACAGCTGGATGAAAATTGCTAAATTATGTTTTCTTTATTTTGAGCAAAATGTCAAGTGTTGCTTTTTTGCCTTTGCCTTGACAAAGGTCAATTGGATTAAAAAAAGCACAAAGTCAACTCATACTCTCAGCTGATTATTTATTTAATCTTCAGATGTGTTGCTTTGCTGTTGCAACAGAGTCATGAAAAGTTTTAGTGACAAAGATAAATTAGGTCCTCAAGGGCAGAAGCGGGAACCACACATATTTTTGCTTCGTTCTTTGTATGTCTTCTTAAAGGAGGGTTGGTAAAAGACTGAGTTTTGAGAGGGATATCGTCTCATTTTCTTTGTGTGTGTGTGAGTAAAACACATGATCTGCTGGGGACTTCCTAATGCTGTTACTGTGCTTCAAAAAATGTCTAACAGGGAAGCAGGCTGAAAATTATAACACGTATACTAAAATGTGCTCAGGTACCCAGCAGAGGATTTTGAAAGTTCAGTATTTCTTATGCCCCAGCTCCCACTAGGATTAATGTTTTGAGTTCCAGGAAAAAGAAAATTGGTGTTTTAATGGGCAGAGTGATTCCTTTCCAAGTGAAGCCAGCAGCTCTTGCGGGACCTTTTTCTCATTCCTGACTTCTGAAAGATGGCAGGAAAACAGCGATTCCCACCATGCAGGCTGCTGCTTTCCTGCAAAGCTTTGTCATTTTCACACTAGCTTTTGTGTAACCACCTATTATTAGCTGAATAGGCCAACCTCTGTGGCAGAAATACTTCATAAAAGGAATATGTGCTTTATACATGTCTATTTTCAATTCCGTTGTTTCATTTTCACCAGTGAATGAAAAAGGGTTACTCACACTTCCCACCTTTAGGCACCTAAATCAGTACGCTGGTTTCCAAAGGATTTTTATGTGGTCAGTAAAGAGACAAATGTGATTCCGGAGGATGCTTCACCAGATGTGTGTGAAATTCCTGCTTTCTCATTGCTTTCACTTAGTATAACATTTCAGTATTTAGGCCCTTTATACTGTAATGTTTTATCAAATAGAAATGTCTTTGTGTCCTAAAAAAACCCAACAAAAACCAACACCTAAAAAAGTGAAAATAATGAGTAGTCATCACAGGAACTGGTTACTTTCAGGTTGCCCTTTAACGATAAAGAGTGCTTTATCCTTTCCCTATTGCAGTATTTTTTTGCTGGTGAACGCTAAAGTCTTGAGAAATAAGCTCAGGTTAGGAGCACCTGCTTTAGCTGGGGACCTCTATACTTGCTTCTCAGTAAATGCTAATGGCTAGCAATTATTTAGACTAAGAAACTGTGATTATGTATTAACTGTAGTGCTCTGGGGTTCATGAATGGGCCAGACTTCCATTGTGTTGAATACTACACAGAGAACAAAAAGATGTCCTGTGCCCTAACGTGCCTGTAAACTCTGATGTGACACAAGAAATGGACAGGCAGGACACACGGGACAAGCAGGCAATTAGACAATAGGCCAGCATGGCAGGCAGGCAACAACCTTTTGTAGCCAGACGTAAGAGGAGGTCATCAAGATGGTGAGCAGGTTGGCTGCTTAACTACTTGTCCATAAAAAATTGTAACTGGCACTGCACTGTGTGGTTCAGAGTGCTGCACAGTGGGGGGACAAGGGACAATGGGAATAAGTTGAAATAAACCTCAAGTACGCTACGTATCTTTGAGCTGAGTCAGGGAGGAATAAAGACTTGTTTCTGTGCTCAAAACCATACCACAGACTGTTGCTGTGGAGCATTTTGCAGCAAGCAGTGAAGCTTCTCCCCTTCTTCCCATGGCAGGAGCACAGTCCCGTCCTTGGAACTTGACTGAGATTCAGGCGCAAAGACAACCCTGTCCTTATACGCCTGCTTCATTGCCTCCTTCTGCATAGGCTTTAAAAAAAATGAAATGTCCAGACACCACATACACTGAAAACAGGAAGTCCACTAGCACCCATTCCAACATTTCTTTGCCTATCTCAGAACCTTTTTTCATCATTCCCTAAGAAATAAATACTCTCAGGAGACACATGATTTGTATCCATAGTTACACAGGGGCTTTGCTCTGCAAATACGTACAGTGTGGATGTCCTTCATATAGGCTACAGCAATATAGGATGTAGTGAAGCCATGGAGTTGTGATGACATTCTTGGGCCACTTCAATTTTGTATCAAAAAATGGTGTAGAAATAGTCTATAAAGTAATTTATTCAAGGTCTAGCTATGTGTGCTGAATTTTGCCTGAAGTTATTATCCAAGTCCCTTGAAAAACAATATAACTGGCCTACTTTCCTTTAGGGCACATGAATAACAACTAAGCAAGTATCTTTACGATAGCCCTTATTAAATTCTAGAAGTATTTAAAGTAACAAAAATGTTGATAGCTTTGCCTCTCAGAAAATTCATTTGTAAAAAAATGCAGATCTAACCTGATAAATTTGGACAAAATTACAGAAATCTGAAAATACAGAAAATAACAAACTTGAGAAATGCAGTATTTTCACTATGTATATATTACTAATGTAATATAAATTTTAACTTCATATATTGTAAAGAAATTTCAAAGCACGCACAGATGGTCATTTTCTGCTTCTGAAAATTATCACAGTAAGACACCTTCATAAGATATATAAAAAAATGGGAATAAATTATTTTTTTAATTACTATCTTTTTTTGCTAGTTCACTTGGCCTGTAAATAGTTAACGTCTGCTCCGTAGCAGCATGAATTACCAGCCTGTCAATCTTCAGAGCACCTTTCTGAGATGGATATTATCATCTCTGTTTTATAGGTGGCTGGAGTAAAAGCCATGGGAAGATAAATGACTTGTGTAGGGCCAGCATACTTGCTAATATAGGAAGCAAATTTAATGGCTTCTACATTTCAGGTTTTTCTTAGTTTATTAAACCACATGACTAGCAATTCCTTAGTCAGTGTTGCCGCAAGTACTTTATTTTTCAAACGGATTGTATTTTCTAAATGGCGGCCAAATTTAGTGCTACTAGTTTATTAAATCCTTGTAACAGTGGAGAGTAGAAGGAGCTGTGGGATGGATGATTTTCAGTATAATCTAAATAAAGACCATCCTTTTCCTGGAAACTTCTCTTTTTGGATCACTTCAGGTTGACACCCTCCTTTCCACTGGCAAAGAGCACAAACTGTTTAGTCACTTCGCTAACATGGCTTGGCTTAGTTTGTAAAAATGATTTGTAATAGATAAAATGCCAAGCACGGACTGGAAGAAAATAATGCGGTACTTAACACTAAGTGACATTAGACTTCCCTGGAAATTTCTCCTTGCACAGTACCAATACAAACAATGCAAACATAAAAAAATCCCAGGATCATAGTTACAGCTTTCTGTCAAGAATGTGATTCCTGTGCGTGGCTGGTATAGATCGAGCCATCTAGTGCATTAAAAGATTATTTTTATTAGCTTTGTTTACATAAAACCTAAAGTTGTACTGTATACTGCAGCTTTTGAAAAAAGTGTTTAAGTAGGCGTTAAATGGAACAGTCATTTTTTTTTAGCAAAAAAGGAATCAGTCAACGTGTCAATACTCAAAGAATTTGTGTAGAGGATGGAAAATTCTTGCAGTTTGGGGATTAGATGTGTTTTCTAGGATACTTCATCCTGTCCCACTGGGTAGCCTCGTTGCTTGCAGTGTTGAGGCTGAGGATCAGAAGTTAATGTAACAGGCCTATACCTTTACTGCTGCCTTCCTTGCTGTCCCTTTGCTGACCCTGGGAAGCCAATGGGGCAAAAATAATCCCAGAACGAAACAGTGTGTAAGGTTGCTGTATCCTCTTCTACTAAATAGTGAAATTAAACTCATGTCATGTCCTATGGGATCCTTTCATCTGCAAACTGGATAAAAATCTCAATTTCAGTGCCCTAATAAGAATGCAAAACCCCAGTCTTTACACTGGACGTGAAACCTTCCTTTTAGCACATTCCACAAATACTGAAAAAGGTGTAAGGATATCAACTTTCTTTAACAAAAAAGAAATATCAGTGTATCCTTCAAGTGCGAGTCTGGGATTTTTGGGTTGCCATTTGAAATGCATCTGATGTATGACATAGATAATCCTAAATGGACGTAAAGCTCATCTGCTTTGGGGCCAAGAGTAACATAACAGTGTCAACAGAGATGCAGAGCCAGGAAGCACAGGGCTGAGGGGGAAAGCTCCCAATCCTGGGCTCAGCGCTGCTCACCCTGCTAACGTGGCTGCTGGCCCAGCTCCTCCATCCACACGTTGGATGATGGCTCTGGGTAACCTCTTTCTTCCTTACAGGCCCTTGGACTGGCCATTTGGCTGGGTCACGTTTTATATTGAACTTTGTTTTGTATTAAAACTTCACTTTCCTACGTATGATTAACTAAAATAGCAGGCGCTTTGGTAAGTGCTTTGTTGCACAGAGGCTGTTAATGTCCAACAGGATGGACTATAATTATCACATCAGCCATGCCACAAATAATGGACTTACTACGATCTGCAAACTGCAATAATCATGTCTGTACCATATATTAATGTTTTATCGACCCTTTAGAAACTACACATAAACAGAATCTTGGGACAGATTCTGCCAATTATCTTAGAATTAATAGTAATTAATTATTATACCTGCTAAAAGTCCATTTGCCAAGCATAAAAATGCCTTGCTTGGATGACACTGTATATGTCATGTCACGTATATGTCATATGTATACGACTTCTTGCATAGCCCAGTGTATTACTGACCATTTTATGTTTATTTGACTGGCAACTTGTCTTCCTTTTATGCTTGTACTTGTTTTCATTGTAGCATTTTCTTTGCGTACTGAAGTTGAAGTGGTGTATGTGTGATGCCCCTATGTGAGATCAAATCATAATCTCCAGCTCATTTTCTGCCACTTTCAGCAAAGTTTGGAAAGGTTGCTACTGCTGCTATTTATTTTTTTTTTTCATTTTCCTGCTAGATTCCTTTCAAATTAAGAAATTCCATTTAGTCTCCATGCATTCCATTTCTGCAGTAAAGGCAACATATAACTAAAGTATGACACAAAATAAATGTACTGTGTTGCCTTAATTCATATTGGTACGTATGATCTTTATTGTGTGTTTATATTTTTTAATGGAGGGGGAACCCCCCCCGTATTATCATCTTTGCCACAAATTTTACATCAGGTAATGTAATTTTACATCTAATTTTACATCCAGTAATTCATTACACATGAAGCTTAACCTAAGTCTCTGAGCACAATTACAGGTAACTGAACGCATATGCTTTAAGGAGCTCTGTTTCTGAACTCAGGAGGTAGGTCGATGTGGAGCAGAGTTATCTAACACCTGAGCTGGAAGTTCATCTGTATCTTAAAACTTAAAAAGTAAAGGTTACTTGCTGACTGAGTTCAGAGAACAATTGTGCCTGTGCCTAGTTTATCTATATTAAATTACATTTATAGTTATATAACTATACAGTTATAGCTAGCTATGGGTAAACACAAGTTAATATGTATTTCTGTTGCTCAGAAAATACTTGTCTTATCTCAGACAATGCAGAAACTTCTTTGACAAAACCCTCACAGGCTGTTTGTATCTTTGAAAGACTCCTAAGGAACAGCATGGAGTGACAGTGAGGCAGAAGATAGGTCTGTGGAGATGAGCAGCAGGGTTTTCCACTGAGAGCACTTGGAGAAACTGAACTGGCCTGGCCAGTTTTAGGAGTGTCCTTGTATTACATTAAATTGAAATTTTCCAAGTGAACCTGTAGCAAGAACCACTGTCCTGGTGGTGGTAGCGGTAATGGTGGCGGTGGTGGTGGCGATAGTGGTGATGGTGGTGGTGGGGGTGGAGTCACCATGCCTGACGTAGGAGCAAAGAAAGAAGCACTCTCAGGTTGTTGCCATTTCCACTGTCCTTGCTGGAATGGGATGGTGAACATCACCCTGTGGACTTCTATATTCATTAAATTATATGAATTTTTATAATTATTAATTATGTGAAACAGCACTGCCATACCAGGCTATGAGACTTCCAGTACTTGCCTATATAGCTGGGGTTTACAGGCTTTGTGTTTGACCTGGTTAATGTAAAATTGCTTCAAAATCCACCTGCCTGGGAAAGTTTCCCTGTCTCACTTCAGAATTTCCTACTAGTTCCCTCAGGAGGTTGCATTTACCTCTTGTCAGGCTTTTCATTACCCTCTTATTAGCCCATCTCTTCTGCTAACTTCTGCAAAGAGCCAAAATGCCATTACAAGCACACGAACATGCACTGTCTGGAGGTGGAAGCCTGGTTAGGTCTGTGTTCGTGACCTGCTCTGATCTGTCAGTACCTCCAGGTTGGTGGAGCCACCCTCCACGTACTGGCCTTGTGCAGGCAGGGAGGAACAGGGCTAGTGGTCTGCTCCCAGCACTAAGCAGAGGAGGGGTAATGGCAGAACTGGTGCTCTGCTGCAACGGGGCATGGGAAAGTGCAAAGGAAGAAAAGTCAAAATGCACTAGAATAAAATAAAATTAAGAAGACAGATAGCAAAGGGCTTCTTCCCGTCATGTACTTTCTTCTTGACCTACCATGCAGTTCTGGAGCTGGCAGCTCTCTGTGTTTGCTTTACATTGGGCTTCACTGTGCAGCCAAGACAGCTCTGTCAAACACTTCGGGTGGTTTTGCAATGAGAAAACATGACACTGCAGAGCCAGCAGTTATTGCCATATAAGGGTGCTAGAAAAGAATAGACAGAGATCTGCAGCCCTCACACAAAGAGGAGACCTCAAAAGAACATATATTCCATGCTAAGTAATAGGAAAAACTATGTTAAAATAAAAACCAAAACAACAGCTGAGAAGCTGACTGCTTTGAAAAATATGTGAAAGTCCATCCTTCGACAGCTCCTATCGTTTTTTCCTCTTAGGAAATGCTTCACAGATAGCAGGAATGGGTCACAGAGCAGGTCATATCCAAATCCTTCTGTTTAGTGTTGCAGTCATATCTTAGGTCACTTCTGACATTAATCCATTAGAGAGAATTTCCAAGAGGGAAAGGAACTTCTTGTTTTCCAAGGATGAGAAGAACCAACAGTTTGATCGCTGTCTGTTCCTGACGATGGGTAGAGCTGCATTCCTGCAAAGTTCAATAAATATACCAAGGGACGGAAATCAAATGTCCCGATTGCTTTGTTTTGAAATGCTTGTTTATATATATATATTTCCTTTGGTATTACACTGGTATGCCTTGATGTACAGTACAGCTTGGGGTTTTATATGCAGAATCACAGGGAAATAAATAGATACTACAGGCCCATTAGTCTTCCAAGTGTTGTTCTTGTCTCAGGAGTACAGAGTGGTCCCTGTTTACAGTCTGCTGATGGAATTGCCTCAATGTTCATTTCATGCCCTTTATGTTTTCTGAAAATGTCCTTTTTTTTTTTTTTTTTTCCCCTCCTCATTTGTTCACATCTTAGTAGTGGTATTTCTGTCTGACTCTACTTAGAAAGCCCTGGTGTCAATTTTTGTGCCAATAATTTTTCCATTAGAAAACAAGAAGTTGTAACCCACGAATCCAAATTCTAGAAAGCTTTAGAGCTGCCATTGTTAGAAAAAGCCTCAAAACAAGAGTTTCTAATACAAGGCTGACATCATATCCATATTTAAGGTGAGTTTGGTTTTAATTTTACTTTGAGTAATGGTCCCTATGAAAAGACATCTCATTAACTCTTGAGGTACTTTTTATTCATCCAGAGCTTTCTCTTCTAGCACAGACTGGGGGCAAGGGTGGGGGAAGGAAAATCAGCTCATTATCTCAAGCCAGGAAGTGAATGATTTCAATGACAGAGCCAAATATATTATTATACCCCCTCCTACTCTTGTTCACCTACTTGTCAGATATGGAAGGACGTCTAGTCCTTGTCCTCATTTTTGCCCACGTTTCCCTTTTTTTGCGGAGCAACCCTAACGAAAACAGCGTTAACTTCCTGCTTTATAAATAAGACTTGCCTTCTGCTGTCTCTGAAGCTGCAGAAAGGCAGGGAATATCTGCAGTAATTTTCATTAAAATCCAGAAGAGTAGGAGCATAGAGTGCAGGCCGGTTCCTCTAAACATCATTTAGTAGCAAAGCCTGCTAAACAAAACCTCTACTTCTGAGACAAGCAGAGCTCTCTGGCAAAAATAACTACTTCTTGTAGTACCTTACACTTATTCTGGACATACAAAGCATAAAAAGTAATTTTTATGGCAGACGGTGTATGTTCTGGTGTTCATAGAGGCATTTGGCTCTTTGCAGAAATTAGCAGAAGAGATGGGCTGATAAGAGGGTAATGAAATTTCTGGGGTCAGATTTAACTAGGGGAGGATGAAGATGGTGAGACTTCATTTGGTTCCTTACAGTACTCTGTTGCTATAGCTCTCTGGCTGGCTGCAGCATCCCAAAAAGGTCTTCCCAACAGCCAGCGAACTGGAGTATACAGTATACAGACACCTTATTGCCACTGGTCTTGCCCTAAAACACCCAAGCAGCAGGTATGCAAAATAATAGATAAAATAATCCACAACCCTTGGGTTCTCTCCCACCCAGATTTTTTTGAAGGTTTCTTGCGTTTACGGCTTCTGGAGCTGCACCAGTCAGTTATGGGTTTGCTCTTTTATGGCACTGCAGCAAAACGCTGCTAAATGAATGGTCTGTCCAATTTCTCAGTCAGCTATCACAGAGTAACAAAAAAAGAGAGAGAGAAAGAGAGAGCTGTAGGCATAGGAAACACTGACACTGAAAGAATCAATTAAAGGGAAAAAACTGTTGTTATAACAGTAACTCCTAGCCTTTACTTAAGTCTTCATTCTGAGATTTTCTATAATAGCAAGCAAAAGTTCAGCAATACATACCAAGTTAGCTTCTCTCTTTTGACTCTTCCTGTCTATTAAAGCTGTGTTTCCTGTTTCTTTTAACTCTGTGTATTTGCCATTAATATACACGAGTAGAAATTACTGCTTTACCAACAACAACAGAAAAATCCAAAACAAAACCTAAAAAGCAACAACCAAACAAAACCCCACATTAATGTCCTGCAAAAACAGCACTTTCTTTGACTTTTTTATGGGCAAGATTGACCTGTATTCAGTAATGCTAGTTTGTATGGTCCCCAAATGTGGTTTCTTCAATTGCTAGCTTACCATTTAGGTATTGCTTTCCTGTGATAGCTTTCAGCTCTTTTTGAGCTATAACTAGAGAATTAACTGCTCTAATACTGCTAATCGGGACATCTCTTGACCTAGGGACAGAAGTGACAAAGGCTTTTTCATCTGCCATTTCTTGTCTGTTTGAGGAAGAAATGAAAACTGTAGTAGGTTTTGTAAGATTGTAAGGTGTGAGCTGAAATGTAGCGCTGTGAATGGAAAACCAAGCATGAGAGTAAATGGTTGCAGAATTTTCTAAAGCATACGTGCAAGTTCATGACCTCCAATATCTCTGGGTCCTTATAGTCGATGCAGTTGAAAAATAGGTGGGAAATAACCTCACAGCTTTGGATCTTTCTGGGTTTTTTTGTTTTTTAGTGTAAGGTTCATCAGTGGACAAGTAGTCTGTTTTTCCCTGGTATGTGATCTGCCTCCTTTCTGCTAACAGAGTGGTCCTGCACATAGGACAAAGCCCGAGAAGAATGTAATGCAGAGAGGACCTCAAGGGATGCTCTCCCTGATTCCTGTTGCCTGTGCAGCAGAGAAAAATAAAAAAGGCAGAGGCAGGGGAAAAAGCCGTGGGCTGAGAAGTAGGGCAGATCCAGGGAACAGTGGGGTGCTAGTCTGCTTTGTCTGCTCTTGGCTGGTCTCAGCCTCCGGCAGCCACCTGTGGCTGGTGTGATTTGCTGAACCTCCCAGTGCTCTGTAACGAGGGACTGCGGCCAGAACTGTGGAGGTAAATTGCAAACTTCTTCTGCATGCTGGCTCTCCCATGTTTGCCCTCCACAGATCACGCCCAACCCACTGCTTGTACCTTTTGACTTTGACTCAGCGTTTGTTTCTTCCTCAGCTAAGCTGAAATACAAAATTAGTGCTTTCTTGGTATTTCTGGGATAGCTGGAAGGAAGTAACAGAATCTTACTGTAGCCCAATCTGCACATCTGGGAAATTTGGCTAAGCATCTGTATTTTCAGTGTGTCTTCAAGCTGAGCACCTCCCTTTTAAAATTTGAATCTGTCCTCTTCAAACAAACAGCAACAAAGAAAACCCAGAACCTTTTCCACCACTTGCAGGGCTGAAATCAGAGGTACAAATGGCTGTTGTGTGGGAGTAGCTGCAAGTGTGCTGAGAGCTATGCAAAATATTTATAGTGAATCCTGAGTATCCAAGCAAATCTGCTTTTTAAAGATTTGCCAAAGTTTGTGAACCTTTCAGGTAAACCTGAGCCAAGTTTAGACTAAATCTGAGCTGAGCGCAGTTTGCCAGAAAGGAATTTATGGATTTGGCTTTGGGTAGAAACTGCAAGATTCAGCTTGGTCTTGGCATGGCTGAGGCTCTGCATAAAGAGAAACTTGGCATTTTAGACTGAGTTTCAAGTGTTACGTTAATATTAGAAAAATGTATTCATAATGCTGAAAGCACAGTATTTTTAACATTATTGCAAAATATACCCATAACCTGTTTATCTGTGGATTTACAACTTTACAAGAAAAGAAAGCCCTCAAAATAACTATACCTTAGTGCAAAACTGCAAATACGTTCTTAATTTAATGATATATGAATGATTGCTTCTCTTCATTCCATTTTCTGTGGTGGCTTCTGGGCAAACGTGTATGTGGTGGCAGCTGGTTGGTTCAACAAGTGGTCTTACAATGTTGCCTACCAAGATGCCATGAGTTTTGCAGTCCTCAGTTACATGTGTTGTTGACTTTTGCTCTTGATGTGAATTTTTAGAACTTCAGCTGTAAGTGACACAGATCTTTTCCTACAGAGCGAAATGGAGAGTAAACACATCAGGAAGCAAAGTGCGGATGAGTGATAAATGTTCCGAATAGAAACTGTGACAAGAGAAATTACGTGATTTATAAGAATTATAACAGCTTCATCAAAACCGGTGCTTAACGGCAAATGAACAGTCAAACTCTTGCTGATACAGGGCAGGTCCAAAGTCGGCTTATTGGGTGTAATCACCAGTTGGCAGGGTTGCACTGCTAAGGACATGGCTTTTACCACAGTCACTTCGAGTGCTGTGAAAAAGAGGTTTAAGCAGAAGGATCTGATTTACATTTCAAAGGTTAATATTTATGGAGAGCTATGAGTGGGAGATGTTAAGTGATAGCTTAGGATGTAGTGTCATGTGACTAAGTTGATACTTCTGTCATGATGACACCAATAAAAGATCTTCAAGCTGTTCTCAAAGACAAATATGGTTGAGGAAGATATGGAAAAATAAAATGTACATTGAAGTCTGCTTTTTTTTATATCTAGATGTGCACAAAAATGCTGTGCCTGCAGTTTATCGTAATTATCTCTGAAAACAAGGAAACCTGCAGAAGGAAATAGAGAATTATTTTTTATGTGTGTCACTTGGTTAGCATTATTAATCCTATTCTGCATATGAACATTCAGTTCCATGGCTGAATTTTTCCTCCAAAATAATAAATTTTCCTCCAAAAATTATTAGGAAAGACAAGAATATCAAATATATATCATGCATTGTACAATGGCCCTGATTGTAATTTCCTGAGTACGATTCCTTTAACGTTGTGAGTCATTTTTTGCTGTGTAGATGCTAGCTGCTTGGACATGGCGAAACACGCAAATTATCTGAATTAATCAGACCAATAATTTTCCCCAAAGCAGCAGGCACTTGTCATGTAAATCAGCCTTAATCCACAGCAGGCTTTGACTGGCCAGGGTGGAAAACTGTGTGAGAAAAGAGAAGTCAGCAATGCAAAAGCTCCCAGTAAATCAGTGGAATCCCCGGGGAAGCTCACAAGGATCAGCTGAGGCATGGAGGTGCATAAGCACCAGCCCTGAGGTGGCCACCAGCGGTGACAGCAGCACCCGTGGCCATCAGCAGCCGCCCGGTAGGGACAACCTGGCCGTTCAACTGACAAACAAAGGACTTTCTAGGACTGGTTGCCAAGAGTAAATTAGTGCAGACAGAGAATAAGATTAAATCTCACCCTGATAAGATTAAAAAAAACTAAAGTGAAACTAACCAAAGCATAAAGCAGCACGTGGAAATTCCTCTACAGTGACTGCAGACAGCGAGTCGCAGGAGCTGGTCTGGGTAAAGACAAGTCCTCTGTTGGCAGACACACCTGCTTGCGTGATTTCTTGGTTTTTTTTTTTACTGCATGGCACCAGTAAATGTGTAACTTAAAAATAATAGTGATGGTGTAGCCACGGTGATCTGAGGATCAGGACAATCCAGTCTGGGGTCTAACACAAGATGCCCGCTTCCTTCACAAGCCCTGGTTTCACTTAAAATGTTCTCTTTTGAAAAAAAAAAATTTTTAGTGATATAGTCATATGATTAGTGATACAGTCACATGAAGATAGTTATCAATTAAATTTTTCCAAATTAAAATAGGAATGCAAGGAGCACCTCTGTAGGGTGCACTGAATTTTTGTTAGTGCTGATATATACCCTGAAACAGGTTGAGGAACTGTTCAGATGAAGGGTTCAAATTATATTTCTTTACCAAAAGTCCTGCAAAGATACTTTAGTGTTGTAAATAGAAATACCATTCCTCTAAATGGTAGGTTCAAACCAAAAAAATAGATGACATTATCTGAATCCACTTCTCCTTGGAAAAACAATTTTTGCAGTTTCAGGGTAGGTGTCTCAGGGATGGATGAAAATACTTGTGTGAGAAGTATGATGTGTATTAGTTTGGGGGTGGTGGTGTTCTTTTTTGGGGTTGGGGTTTTGTTTTTTTTCTTTTGTTAGGGGTTTTTGTTTAATTTTAATGCTTTGGTGTGTTTGTGCTTATTAGAGCAATAAGAGTACTTTTATCTTATGAGAACACTTTAAAATTCTGGGATACAGTAAGCATCTTGGTTTTCTCTCAGTGTGTAAAAAGGTGGTGAAGAGGTTTGCTGATGGCCTACAGTCTGTTATATCCTTTCTCGTTACTATTAGCACAATTATCCCGATTTCCAAATGTAGACACCGTGAGCTGCAGCATGCGGAATTAGAGGGGAGAGAGAGAGAGACTACGAGTGTCAAATGTCAGTGAAGGCTTTGTATGGATCAGTCCTCCAGGTTTCCATGGGACTTTATGAAGTGTAAAAGGTATTCTGTCCTTTTACCAACAGATGTAGAAGCCTGTCCTTAATTTACCAGCTTCCTGCATCTGTCACTCCACAGAATAAATAAATCAAGCTGTTGTATGTGAGAATTCCCCTCACACCCATGCGTGCACAAAACCCTCCGTGAAATTATAACATGTACCAGGAGAAACCTCCCTTCTCCTCCTATAAAGAATTTTCTACATTGCCTCTCAGCCACTTGTTCCAGTGCTTAATTACCCTGACATTAAATATGTTTTCTTCCTATCCAGGTAGAACCTACCCTAATTCAACTTAGGACCAGTATCTCTCATTCTCCTGCCATGGCCCTCTGTCTTCTCAGTAACCACTGCTTGTGTATTGGGGAAACTAGGAGTAGTTAATGGCTTTTAATTGCCCCCTGAGCCTTCTTCATGCTGAAAAGCCCATTCCCCTCAGCCTGTCCTCACAGGGCATGTCCTAAGAGCCCCTGACCACCTTGGTAGGCTTCCACTGGAGTTGCTCAAGCTCTTACCCATCCAGTGCTCTACCCATCTAGGTGACAGTGCCCTGACTTGGGTACCAGGGTGCTGTGGGACACTGTGCTGAAAGCTGTGCAAAACCCAAAGCAGGTGTGATCCACCACCCTGCCCTTGTGCTCTGGATCAGTCACAGAAGGCAGTCAGGTTGGTCAGGTATCCGTAACAAATTTGAAAGGAGATGGGAGAGGTATCCAGTGTAACCTCAAGCAGCACTGAGGCTGTTCCCGCCTCACTGGTGGGAAAAGTCCCTATAGACTCTTATGCATGCGAGCTCTCCTTCAGACAGTTGTAGCTGTGGTTTTTTGAGGTGTTTTTTCCCCTGACCTATAAGTGCAAAGGAGCAGATGGACAGACTGTCTTGCTGAGGTGAAATAACAAAAGTTTAATTGTCTTCCAACAGCATTTATCAGTAAAATAACCATCAGCCTTTGCATTTTTCATGCCTGAGAACTGCAAGTTGCCTGCCTGTGCTCGTGCCTTTGGGACAGACCAGTTGTCTCCTTCCAGTGGTTCTTACTTTCCTCCATGTCAAATGCGTTAGCAACACTTTTCCCTCTTAGTGTGATGTTGTGTTAATACTGCTATCATAATGTAGCCATAAGTGACATGGATTTAGACATTTTGTAAGTAGCCCTGTGGGACCAGTGCACAGAAATTATGTAGTATCGCAATTAAATCCTCCAAAGTCCTAGTTCTTTAGCTTAGTTGCTCAATCTGCTTCCATAGAGCCCAGGTCAAGCTCTTGCATTAGCAGTCGGTCATTTCACTCTGAGACCAAATAGTTTCTTTTGGCCTCCCTGTACATGCTTGTGGGCTGAGGAGAACGGCTCTAAATTTATACGCAATAGCAGAGATCGTTCGTACTAGGCTGAAGGTTTGGGTTTGGGCTTAGGTTGGTGTTTGTTTTTTGTTGGTTTTTTTTTTTTTAATTAAATCTTCTTAAGAATATAAAATTAATATTTACCACATTTTTAACAGAGATGCCATTGCCTGTGTTACTAATATCCATACCCAGACCTATCTTCTTTTGATTCCTTTGGAATGTGTAGTTTTCTCTCTGAATGTCCTGCAGGTCTGGTAGACCTGTCAGCTGAACTCGACTACGTGTTTCATCCTTGGTCCAGTTGCCAAGGTCAACATCTGTGCATAACAAATGTAAAGCGGTACCAACTTGGCCAAAGTTGTTTATGTGATAAACACAGTGCAAAATATATTACAATGCCAAAAGCCTTATTTTCACAGTACTTCATTTTTTACAGTTTTAAAAGTTGAAGTGAAAAAAACCATAATGAGTGTCTAAAGTGTGATGAAGGACAATTCAATTCTCAAACCACTGCTTTTGAAAAAGACCCGCCAAAATTGTGAAAGCTGTGGTTGCGCTGAAACAGCCCAAGTGCCTGCATCCTGCACGTGCTCTTTCAGCGTAAACTGCCTGGTAGCTGCTGGTGCAAAAATAAGCACAGATCTATGCGACCTGATCCATGGCATCTTCATGTGTATGATCATTGCAACTCAGTGTTGTTTGGACAGGACCATTTGCCTTGTTTTGATTTCCCAAAATTCAGTTGCAGTGGTTTCTTATAGAGACACAGGGCAGTGAGAAGACAACAAACCCCTATTGGTATCTCAAAGAGAACCACAGTGTGGCACACAGGAACTCACCTCCACCGAGTGTATCTTCTTGAGACTTTAAATTTGAATGGGAGCATGGGTCTCAGAGGGTTCCATCCTTTTTCCAGCTGAGCAAGAAATCTTCTATCTGGCAGCACAGTTCCTTTCTAAGCATATACCCTACTTAGGAGCACTGGGTTTTGTTAAGTATAACCTGCTGTTTGTAAGGCATTGCTGTAATACTTTACAAGAGTGGGAGAAGTAAAACTCACAGTTTTCGGTTTTGTTCTCCTTAACACGGCCTCCTCTCCTTAGACAGTCAAATAGCCTCCCTGGGCCTGTCTTCTCATTATGGAAGGACCCAGAGGAGCTGTCCTGCATCAATGCATGGGAGTTCTCTGAACGGTATGTCCTAAAGTTCCTTCTCAGCCTGGATAAAAGGAGGGCTGCAGCAGGTGTGCCACACGAGGCGATGCATGGCAGGGATGCTGGCTGCTGCTGACCAGGACAAGGGTCTGCATCTCTGCAAGACAGCCAGGAGCAGAAGTGGTGGCAGCAAGGAGGAGCGGCAGCAGTGGTGCTTTGGGTGTCAAAATGCCTTTCTGTGGTTCTGGTGGAACAACAGTTCCTCAGGAATAGCTGTTTGAAATGCACAGAGAGTTAAATCAGGACACCAGGCTAAGTTAAGAAGACAATTGTGGCACTTTGTTCCATGTTTGTTTGTTTTAGAAGCATGAGTGTCCACACGCAGGGTGCCCAGGAGAGTGATGTAGCATGGGCTTTGCACACCAATGTGTTATGTCCCCGCAATTCTGAAAGGCAGGGCTGTGCAGCGTTTTCAGCTAATGAGTTTTCTTGAAAAGTACAAAACTGCCTGAAATGTGTGTGTTCAACTATGTGGCAACTCCTCAGAGACCAAAATGCCAGAGGCTGCTCTGAATTCAGTGTCATCACTGTTATCTTTTCTTCTGTGGGCCGTTTTATCCTTTTCATATCCATTCAACTTAAATTAAAAGAAATCCATTTGCCAGTCCCATTATGCTTGACCTGTATCAGAGTCCTTGGATTTGTTTACAGACTGAAAGGACATTTGGGTTCCTTTTTAGTGTCTCTTAAGTGCAACATGTGTTTGCAACAGTTTTTTGGAGTGTATTTACTTATATGTATCACAAAGAAATTTCCTCTCGGTTAACTGCTCTGGGTCTTTGTGACAGAAAACAATCATCTGGAAAAGCAGGATTTTTTTTTTCTCAAAATAGTTAACGCTTTTGTTTGCTGGTTTGCTGTTAAAAATAATGCACACAGGGAGCTGTATGGCTTCATAGAAGGTGTCTGAGGGTATTTCCAGTGTTTGACCAGCTGAAATTGAAATCCTGTTGAATCCCGTTGAATTTATACTTCTGTTGTGTGTCGCTTTAGACCACACTGTTTTTTCACATAGTTTTGGCATTAGAAATTATGAATCTGTGGATCATGAACTGCTCCTGCCTGTTTTATAGGGATGGAAATAAACTTGTATCTTGGGCATTTGCAGTCTCCATGTATTTTCAAAATTCCTTCCATTAGGAATTCCCAAATATAATTACATGAAACTCCTTACTATTTATAAACCTTATAAATTTCATGCCTATGGGTACCTTTCAAATAAATTGCTCTGTTTAGTACAGTTGGTTTCAGGGCTCTAGAGGGCAATGTGAAATACAAAAAACAATGCAAATGTGAATGCATCACAACAATTGGGAAGAATCTAGAAGTCTCCTTTTTGAGCTATTTTGGTTAACCCCTTCTTTAACAATTATTGAACTGGTTGATTTATCAATTGTAGTGGATTATTTTCACTGGTTGTTAGTGCAACTTAGGGATTAGCAAAAGCCAGATTTCATATTCAGAAGTTCAATCACTGGATTTCTTTGCAAACAAAAGACATGGTTATAATTCTTTTCTTGGCTAAGTCTAAAGGTCAAAATTAGCAAGTTTTAAAGAAGAACTGCAGAGGAATACAGCAGAGCCTTTGTAGTAATCACAAATGAAAGACAGTGATGAATTAATGGATATCATGAAGAATATAATTTATAGTTACAACTTGGTATCTGTGACGGCAGCAGTACAGTTCGCACGAGATTGAAACTGGGGCAAGAATGCAAAGAGCCAGCAGGTCAGTAAGGAAATAAAGAAATGTGGCTAGGGGCCAGCCGCAAATCCTATTGCAGAGGTGGCCCTTAACCACATTTTTATTATTATGACAACTCTGGAACTCAAGTTGGTTTTGTTGTTGTTGGGATCTTGGCTTTGCTTTGCAGTCATGTGGGTTCAAACAAATAATAATTTTCAATGACTCTATTGGGTTGGGAGTTTGTGTGCGTGTGTTTAGCTGGAGCCCTCAGGATATGAACTTACTTTTAACTTCCAGATCTCTGATGGGCAGTGATGTCATCTCGTATCTTCCATGGAAACAGACTGCAGCCCTTTGAGGCAGGGATGCTGGGCTGAGGGGTGGCATCAGCTACAGCATATAGAACCTTGCTATGACTGTGTTCACTCTGATCTAAGCTCCCTATACATCACATGCTGATGTTCTTTTCCTCTCTTGGTTTCAGGGTCTTTATGTCTTTGTGGTATATTTTATCCTGCACAACCAACTTTGCTGTCCTGTGAAAGCAAGTTATACCGTAGACATGAATGGGCATACAACTCCAGGATCGGCATTTTTCACGCATGGCAGTGGACTGCCGGCTGCAGGTGGAGAGATCAGCAAGTCCACTCAGAACCTCATCAGTGCTATGGAAGAGGTAACCGTGCTCTCCAGTCATTCTCTTTTGTATTGAAAATATACTTGGAGATTTAAGTGGCAGTACTGAAGTGTAATACATGGGAATGAGTTGCTAATTATTACAGGCTGGCTTTGGGGAGGGAGGGGATTTTTTTTTTTTTTTCACGATAAAAATTTTCATCTTTAGCTATGGTGACATTCTAGGAACTTACAATTCCCTGGCAACATCCCATCTGGAGAATTTCCCATTTTCTACTTGAGTCTTCATTGTTATAGAGACTGGTTGAAGTGTTGTCAAAAGTAGGTCATGAGAAATCAAAATATCAAGTTAATTCTTTCAGCTTACTATAAGTCTTAGGTGAGTTTTAAGTCTTTAATTTTCCAAAGTCATGCTGTGAAAAATATCTGGAAATTTTAATAGACTAGAATAAAATTAGAACAAAAAGAAAAGGAAATAAAAGAAAAAAGAGAAGAGAGAAGAGAAGAGAAGAGAAGAGAAGAGAAGAGAAGAGAAGAGAAGAGAAGAGAAGAGAAGAGAAGAGAAGAGAAGAGAGGAGAGGAGAGGAGAGGAGAGGAGAGGAGAGGAGAGGAGAGGAGAGGAAAAAGAAAGAAAAGAAAGAAAAGAAAAGAAAGAAAAGAAAAAAGAAGAAAAAAGAAAAGAGGCAAGAAAAAAGAAAAAAAAAAAGAGAAATATAAAAGAAAATTGAGGGACATGATTTTCAGTCTCTTTGTTGCTGAAACTGGAGTGCTGCTAGTATCACTTTTCACTGCCTGTAGTAAAGCAAGGTGACTTTTGCTGCTGTGTTCATGTACATGTTGATAGAGCTAGTTGAAAACTTTCCAGCTAAACATTTTTTCCCAGGGGAAACACCAATTTAATGGAATTGAAATATTTCAAGGGAACATGTCAGTTCTAATAATATTTTTTGTGAAAACCAAGCTGCTTACCTGGCAGCTCTTTTGCCCATTTCTCTACCTGCTTGACTGTATTTTAAAGCTTCTTAGCTGTCTCCTGGCAGACCACTAAATTTACTCAACTTCTCAGCATCTTACTTAAGGTGATGCCTGAGTCCCCAGTTTAGTGGATGGCATAGCTTCTCAGCTCTGTGTAGGAGGCTTTTACATTCCTGAGCTCTTAAAGAGTGGATGAACAATAAACTAAGAAAATATATTCTTATTGTCCTATAATATATTTTCTTAGAGTTCAGTATTTTGTCTTTTCATTTAAGGAGGAGATAGATTTTTGTAACCACCTCTTTTGTCATGAACTGAAATTCTGATTATTTTGTGCAGCTCCACCTTAAACACGTTAAAAGTGAGTGAACTTTAGCTAAGTTGGTGTCAAAACTGTAGGACTCTATACCACCACCAGAACCTTCAAAGAGAGACTGGCAAATTACTTTAAAATATTGAATTAGTAAACAGGGGAAACAGTGGGTTGCCGATTGTAGATCTTATGGAAATGATTGGTGGCTATAGAAGGGAGAAGCAGGGTCCAGCAGAGAAAGAGGCAAAGGTAAGAGAGGGGTGAGCTGGAACCTTTCAGTGCTTTAATTTAAAGTTCTCCATACCAGGGGCAAATATTCAGAAATAACAATATTGTTTCAAATTTTTGAGATAGCTCGGACAAGCGTAATAAACACAAGGTTAAATGACTTGTAATTGAGTTACCATATATATATTTAATTCATTTATTTATTAAAACCCCCAAAAAGCTACCTGGTTCACCATACAAGTGACAGAATAGTTGGTTCCAAAATCTCTTGGTCCTGAGTTCAGCTCTGCTCGTAGTTTGAGGTCACTGTTTTGAGGATTACTGCATTTCTGTGTCTTTTTAAATGTTGCAGGTGCCTGCAGACTGGGAGAGGGCATCCTTGCAGCCTACTAGTCAAGCTAGTGCTGCCTTTAAGCAGAGTCCACAAAATGGCAATGTTTTCCACCCTTCTGGAGGGTTTAATGCCAGCTCATTGGTTGCTGATGAGGAATCGCAGGAGTTTGATGACCTAATATTTGCTCTAAAGACTGGTAAGTCGCTCATCACTTCATTCCTCAAACCCCAATGGTGTCATCATTCCATGACATCCAGTTAACAAGATCTGTTAATATAATCTGATTGCCGCAGAAGATTTGAATTACATTGTTCTGCCTTGGGCTGCTATTCCAGGAAAAATATTGTGCAGACTATCTAGAGTAACAGAAAGGGAGCCTGCAAAAATGTATTTTGAGTCAGGATGGTAAGCAGACCGACAGAAAGTGCCAGCAGATTGAAAGCTCTGACATTTTTTCACAAATGCTTAAATGGCTATCTTGCTGTCTCTAGACATGGGCTGTCTTGTCTTCTTTTCCTTTCTTTTTCAAATTGATGTTCAGAGTATATACAATGCCTATCTTTATTTATAGATATATATATACACACACATACATGTCTCTGTGAGAAACAGCATAATTTCATAAATATTGATTCTCCCAATAAGTGTAAGACAAAATATTTATATAAAATACATTTGGACCTGAAAAATGGACTACACTGGAAACTTCAACGAGAGAGATTTCTGCCCAAACTCAAGAGCCAGCTATGTTGAGTTCACCGTGTTGGTGGAGAACAGAAGCAGGGGATGCCATTCTAAATGTCCACACTCAAACTCCACCAGCAAAACAAAATATTTGTAATCAGACACCCCTCAACAGACTTGGACTTCCAGTCTTAAAGATCCCAGGCTTTTCCCTCAGTTATGCATTGCTTTTCTGCCTCTCACCCACTCCACCAGCGAAACTTCAGTTTACTCAAATGGTGACATAAATAGGTAGCCAAGCATGGCCACAGGTGGAAGAAAAGGAGTGAAATGTGGTTAAAGGATAGGTCATCATGGGAATGTCTGATAAGATGACCGCAAAGGCACAGGGAGCTCCACCAGGCAAGCCCTGGCAGATGCTGACCACAGCCCACCTCCTCTCGATACCAGGTGAAGCACAAATGGAGTAGCTTGGTAGTAGAAGGTCACATGAATAGTCTTTGAGGATACCTTGGAGCCTTGCAAGAGACAACAGCAAGTACTGGTTACATTAACAGGTTAAGTGCTCTGGCACTGATAATTTCAGGAGTTTGTTCCCTTCAGTGATACCAAGGAAAAGAGGCAAACTGGTTGGAAGGCTGGGAATGAAGGGGTACTTTTATTCAGTATATCTTTATCTCCTAATATCTCAGTAATACTTTATCTCCTAAGCCAATTTCCATTGCAGAAAATTCCTCTAATTATGAAGATATTTGGATGATTAATAACTGACGTAGTGCTAAGAGATACATTTGAATATGTATCTTATGAATATCAAATTCATAATTTGACATTATGAAGATTGTCAAAAAATCTGTATTGTACCTATTAATTTTCCTGGACATTTTTCAGACTACTTCTGCTTTGTTACGCAGTTAAAGATTTTGGGGAACTTTCAAACCTAGGTGCATACGCTTAGAGTTACAAACCTTTCTTTTAAGCACCTGAGAAGGTAGCTTTTACTTTTTTACTCCTTCCTGAATATTTTGAAGGAAACCAGATAATTCATAGATAGTTAATAAGATATGAAGCTGTTCATACCTAGTATTCCCACCGTTTCCCACAGCGTTTACTGCTTAAGCAGCTCAGTTGACATCCATTGGCCTATTTTCTGCAGTAAACTCTGTGCACTGCGGAAGACTGAGTATTAAATCATGAAGAACAATCTAGGCAACAGCAGTAGTTAAAGCTCATGGTTAATATAATTCACCACAACTTTAGCATTTAATGATTTTTTAATAAATCTTCAAGCTTTGTCCTTAGTTAATTTGTTTTCAGTCCTTCTAGAGGAAGTAGGTCTAGAACCAGCTTTTGATGATTTTGCCTAAATTTCATTATTGTCTTCTTAATTAGTATTTTATTACCATTTGTTCTTATGAACCTTTTGTATTAATGTGATTTAAAGCAGAGACCTCAGGCCAGAGTTGGAGAAAAATATTTTTGCTTGCATTACTGATTCAAGTAGTATCTGAACATTTTATCCCAACACTTATTCATGTGCCAAAACCGTGTCCCCAGCAACATTATGGGGGCAAAAAAAAGATGATTTCTAAGCCAAACCAGTTGTCTCCTCTGGCTACAGACCCACACATAACATTTGAGCAAGCCAAGCTGAAGAGGCAGCGTTGAGGTTAGAGTAGCTTTAACCACCAAAGTAAATGTTTATCAGCTATTGCCTTAGATACAAGCTGTAGCTCAACACATACTTCAAACCAAAAAAAACCATGAGCTTTTTCTGTAACTAAAAATGGTATCTGATGTATTATTTGCATCCAGACCTGCTCTCCAGTCCACTTCAGTGCCGTTCAGTGCCTTGGCCATGCCAAGAAGTCAAGGTCCTCCCAATGGCACGAGGGAGGGAACCACATGGAAGGAATGAAAGGGGAGATGAGGTGGTGGGAGGTGGGATTACTTCTCTGTTTGGCAGCACAGGCTTCTGCTGCTAAAATATTCACCGAGTTGTGGTCTAGTGGGAATTTTATGATACAGTCAAGCTAGCAGTCACTGAGAGGAGCCTGTCTTCTGGTCCTTCCTGGCAGCACATTTCTTCCTCTCTTGCATTGTTGCTCGTACTCATGAAACCACAACAGCTCATCTTAGAGTCTTCTCCCTCTCCCTCTCCCTCTCCCTCTCCCTCTCCCTCTCCCTCCTCCTCTTCCTCCTCCTCTTCCTCTTCCTCTCTCTCTCCCTCTCCCCTTGCCACTCCACATCAGTTTGATGCCCTTTGAGCACCAGTCCCAGCTTCAAGGAAGCAATGGTCATCAGCAACTGGAAGACCAGCACCTCTTCTCTAAATAGGCTGATGGGTATGGGCAGCTGAGACACCTTTTTGCTACCTTGCTTTTGTCTGCCATTTGCTGTAAGTCATGTTTCTCAAACCTCTTTAGGCCAGACTTTATTTCAGTAGGCTGAGAATTCCTCATCTCAAGCAGACAAGCCCCTGGGAGAGCATGGAAAAGGTGCTTGGTACCACATTAGCTGTTTTTATGAATCTTAAACAGGGAGGTGTGGCTCTTGGGTATAGAGGAAGAATAGAAATGCTTTCTCTGCCATTGCTGGAGCTTTACCTCTGATAAGCAGAAACAGAAACCTCCATTATCTGTCATTCCTTAAAACTGTCAACCTGTAACCAAACTCAGCCTCAGCTGTGCTAAAATATTAGCTAAAATACACTCTGACGGTTGGCTGAGGATCAGCACTGATTAGCAAAGGAATATGCAAAAATGTCTTTATGCTTCTTTGTGCTTCATCTGTCCTTTCTGCTTATGCAGTTTGGAGCTGTCTGAAGGCTACTTTAATTTATGCTCACTGTCTGTAGCCACAGAGTTTCATCTGGCAGTGAGAATGAAGGGTATTATCACAGCAAAGCTAAGGTCTCGTTCCTGTCCTCCCATCCCCACTGCAGCTGACCACTGCCAGGAGTAGAAGTGAGGGATGACTGGTGCAGGTTAAAAAAAATGAAACCAGCCCAGGCAGCATAACTTTATTCTTTAACACACAGTGGTTTATCACTTGGCAGTTTGCAGTGCAGCTACACAAATCAGTGCGTTGGCACACTCAGCCTTATTGCTAAAGAAATGTGTGGTAGAACTATGCACTTAGCCCTTGGTTCCATAATCATTAATGCTGGGCCTATTTACAAATTAACCTGAAATACAGATGGCATACAGCTGCATTTCTAGCAAGTTAGGTGGGTGAGGGTGGTACTGTTTCTTAGCCAGCTTTTGCACTAGCTTCATGCAACCTTTGCATTACATGGCCATAGAACTTTTTTTTTTTTTTTTTTTTGGTGCAAGAAATCCAGAAGCTAGATTTCTTATATCATAATGCCATGGCCTTTGAATGCTTATCAATTAACTCCTCCTTTCCATTAAGTATGTGCATGCTGATACAGAAACGCATAGTCAGGGTTCACTATATCGCGTCATCTCTTATACTGTGGGGATCTTTTGGAAGGCCAGACAGCTCCAGGGCAGTTTATGCGAAGGAAATTATAGAACAATTATGGTAGGAGAAATAATTTAGGGACATGTCCTGCTTATTGATGTGTGATGTGTACTAACACCACCCACCCCCCACCACCCCCCCTGAATGTTTACAAATTTGTCTTAAATTACTTATTTTAAATTATTTATTTAATTACATTTAATTTATGGCCTTTATAATGAATCAAAGGCTTAGCTTCTACTGAGAAAGACAATTAATTGCCAATTTCTTTTTGTTAAGTGCACTAATTAACTTTAAAAGTGCTGTCATTTCGGACTAGATCTCCTTTTTCCTCTCATTTCTGGTGCAAGGTTTATGTTGATAGACAGTTTCCTAAGACCGTTCCCTTCCAGATTGTCAGGGTTGTATGTGACTGTCATTGAGGCTAAAGCCCAGTACAGCAGAATTCCCCAAGGACTTCTGCTCTGGTTGGGGCTGGGGAGTTGAGAAAGGGGCCAGCAGAATAAAAGTAGATGGAATCTGTCCCAAAGTAGCAAGTGTCCATCAGCTTTGCTCTAAAGCACAAGTACCATAAAGACACAACAGCTTACTGATCTCTGAGCTTCCATCCATATTCCCGTCTCCTACAGATGCTCTTGCCCTCCCCCTTCAGTGATGCACAAAAGTCAGCCAATTCCTTCCTTTGGGTGAGGTGTGAATGCAAAGCACAGCAAAGCCTTTGGGAGAGGCCCAAACCCCTCCAGTGCTGAGGAGTGACCCACTCCCATAGGAAGTTTTTTGCAAAGACATTTTTAAGTTAGACAGAGAACATCCGCCTAGCACATGGTACTTTGCAAATATGTATCGGACAGTATCAGTGGAGGATATTGCTACGTCCACATCTCCGTGTATTGTTCTTATTGAGGCATATGTGGTAAATCCTAAATAAATATTCTACATTGAGAATACCTGGAAAAAACTACAGTATAAGTTAAAAAGCACACACAAATACAACTATTATAATAACGATGCTATATAAACCAGCTCATAGCTTTCAATATAATACAGCTCAGGTTCCAAAGTCAGTATTTTTTAAACCTTGGTGTTACCACTGTTGGTGCCTGGTTTAAGAATTATCTCGTGTTGGGCGTCCTGAACTAGAGGAACCATTTGAAATTTCAGATTTTGAAAGGTGTTCAACACAGCATCCCGGCGACTGTCTGTCACAGGGTAGGTAAATCGTAGGTGGTGGCAAAGTGCTAGATCCATGCCTTGCCCTAGCAACCTATGTCATTTCTGTTTTGAAAGGCTCGTCCCACAGAAAGAAAGGAAGGAAGGGTAGCCCCTTTGCACATTAATTCAACTTCTCGTTTGTGATTGCTCACAAATATGCTGCCTGGTGGCTGTGAAACATGGCTGTGTAAAACCCAGGAAATCTTTTTATTCCGATCTGAGCTTGACTGGTCAAAGTCTGGGTGTCTGTTGGTGTCATTTCTGTAAAGTCAAAGCCCTGAAAGAAGAATGAAAGTCAGTTCGTATAGCTTAATCCTTTCTATCTAACATATGTCTTACACACAATATGCATCATGAGTCATTCAGAAAGCGAGATGGAAGTGCTTAGGAGATATGAAGTCTCCCCAGAGATATGAGTACAGTAATTACAGAAGAAACTCCGTCTCCCGTAAAATGTTTTAGTGGGAGTTTGAGATCTATCTGAAGGAGCAGGGGATGAGAGCTGGCGTTCAAAGGCACGTAGGAATGGACTGAAGAAATCCTTCGACCAGTAGATGTCACTGGA
Source organism: Falco peregrinus (assembly GCF_023634155.1). Lineage (NCBI taxonomy): Eukaryota > Metazoa > Chordata > Aves > Falconiformes > Falconidae > Falco > Falco peregrinus. The sequence continues at coordinate 5,929,903 of NC_073739.1, forward strand.
GGGATCTCGCTGGCTTCGCCAGGCAGCTGTGACTTCGGTTTCTAGCTAGTCCTTTGGTACAAAAAGAAAGGAAGAAAGGTCTCGTTTTCCAGTGTATTTTAAGAAACTTAAAACAGTTTCTTCACAAATTGGGAGAAGTAATACTTCCCGCTATGTACCTGCCATCCAACTCTAGCATCTCTAGAGGAGTACCTGGGTTTTGGGGTCTGAGTTTAAATCCAGCTGTAATCTCAGAGTAAGCGTGACCAATGAACTCTGTGAAACTCCATCGTGTAAACAGTCGTACCCTTCCCAGTCTGCCGAGTGTTTGGTAAGTTTGTATCCTGGTTACATTTCATCTCTCATTCCTAAAAAGAATCAGCTCTTACGTAGTTTGTCTTTGCATCAGCAGTAGAGCAAGATCCTTGTAAACCCAGAGTAGCCTACTTCAGTCTCTGGTTTACACCAAGTTACTGATAGGAACCTCTGTAACAACAACAACAAAAAAATCTCCTCTTACTTTGCACAAAGCACATACAAAGCTTGCACATATATCTGACCTTTAAGAATATACGTAGTGTAATACTATAATAGACCTGTACCCGATCTTTTTGTAGTGACAAGCACGAGATTCTTTCAGAAAGCCTGTACTGAGTAATTGCAGTATAACCACCAGTAAGACAAACATCTTTGTAGCCCCAACAGTCAGTGTTCATCTTAAAATCTGAACCCAGGACGATCATATTTATGTAACATGATTTTAAACGTTTTTTCAATAATTTATTTTTTCCCTTTTTGAAGCTTATACCCTCTTCAACCTAAACGTATGTTTCAAGTGAATTCCAGTGTTAATGATATTACATAATCAGTATTGTTTTCTTTCTCCATTCAAAATAATTTACTTCAAAGTTATTACCTTGTTCTTCTGTCACCAAATGATAAATACAGCAGTCTGATTTATCTTCTCCATTACACTCGTGATTCCTTTCTAGAACAAACAGTTTTAGAGAAGATAAGAAAAAACCCAAATAACTTGCATATGCAATTGCTGTTTTTCCTAGGACTTTTAAGCAGCTTTGAGTTACTGGGACCTTGATTCCATTAGGAGGTTAAATATGCATATAAATTTAAATCAGTAAGTACAGTTTAATCATCTTCAGTACACTTATAAACAAGTATTTTAATGATTCAGAGCCTAATCTTCTTGTCTGTATTATTGTGTCTTTGCTCACTGATGGATTTTTACTCCTGACAGGAGTAATTGATGGTGTCTCAAGAGCTTGGGTCACGCAGACCCAAGAACAGGACTCATCTAGTAGATGTCAATGAGTGCATGTTCACCCTGACACCTGAACACCAAAACTAGGTGTAAGAAGGATCGCAGCGCAGAAATACCCACTGTTCACCAGGATGCAGTCAGGCTGGGTTCACGCAGCGCTGCATCCGAGTTTGGCCCCTACGAGGGCTCCTTCCAGAGCTCTGCAGGGACGCCTGCCAAGTCCTGCTCAGGTTCTCTGAACCAAGCTCCGCGTTCGAGATTGCAGCCTGACTTCCCATGGCAAAAGGGCATCCCTCTGCTGCCCCCTTCTCCCTACGTCTCTTGGGGGGTGTGGAAGGAAGGGTGCTATGGAAGAACTTTGGAAAAGTCAAACAATAAAGGGCATAGAAAATAATGAAGTAACTCTAAAAAAGTAAATTACCCTTATCTTGTGTTTTGCCAAACTCGACGGAGCCTGGAATATCAGCTGAGGCAGAAATCAGAGATGTATTGTACAACTGATAGGAACTCCTGAAAATAGTTTTTAGTATGAAAATGCAGATCACTGCCTCTCCCAGTATTCCCTAGTCCGGGTTTTTTGAGCCAAATGTCATTCCTTTGCAACCCCCTCAAACTGTGTGTCATTACAGATCTATTTCTGCCCAAAATGAGTAATTCTCCAGTTGTTTGTAAGTGGCATCACTGTAGGACCATGCCTGAAATTACCCTTTCTTGAAATCACTGTGCCTAATTACACTGATGTAAAGCCTAGATACCCTAAACCCTAACAAGACCCATGTACAGATTTTAGGATTCACTTTACAATTCAAAGAGAAGGGCAGGAAATGCACTGAAGTTTATAGTTAAAACTGACGTTCTGTGAATAAGTGGTCTAAAAAAATACACATTTAAAAAAACCCACTAGTGCAGGGTTATGCCTCTTGACACTAATCAGCTCAAAGCTTCTCCCAATTAAAACCCGAAACCCCTAAAAATCAACATGGAAGCAACGAGCTAGCAGAACTGTGATGGGTGGATGGAGAAGGTGGCCTCCTGACATGTGTTGGAAGTTTCCATGGTCCAAAGTCTAGTATTCTCTCACAGCAGAACAACACAATACACCAGCTTGTGCCAAATGTGGGTTTAAAGAGTATTTAGTCAGCGTCTTTTCTCATGTTGAAATTACAGTCCTATTAAAACAGATGGAATTATAGTTTAACAGGGAAATTGTATAATTAAAAATCAATTCTTCATGAAAAAGTCCTTGGAAATACCAGACTGTAACAGCCAGACCATGAACCCAGCCTAAGCCAGGCCTTGATTTATGCTCTTGTGATTCCAAGGCACCCTCTGAATAGCTATTGTAAGATTTCCCGAGACAAACAAGTGACTGACACTTGAATTATGAAAAAGCTTATCTGGATGGTACCAAACTATGTGAGATAATGCTATAATCTGTGGATTCAGAATTGCAGGCTGGCACGAGGAAACTTGCTGCATCATTGCGGGGTAGGGAGGCATGGCAGTAATCAGAGTAAAGCGGAGCAGGACATGACATCACCGTTCCTGTGTCGGGATTCCGTTCTCACTGATTCTCTTCTTTTTCTTTGTTTGGTTTGTTTGTTTTGCTGTTTCAGGTGCAGGTCTCAGTGTCAGCGATAATGAATCTTGTCACGGCAGCCAGGACGGCGGCAGCATGGCTAACTCCCAGATCGTAGAGCTTAGAAGAATACCCATAGCAGACACTCACCTCTAAGTCCTCGGCTTGCTTGGGTTTTTTGTTGGTTTCCTGTTTCTTTTTTTTTTTTTTTTTTTAATTCAAGACTCAGTATTTTTATATTTGTACTTCCTTTTGCACTAAAACACTATATGAAACTGTGTAGTAGAATGCTGTGAGCTTCACTGGACGTTTAACAAGGAATGTTTGCTTGAGGTTTTGTATATCAAAAAATAAACTGTAAATTTTTTACAGTGGCTGAGCATCAATAGATATCATGGCAATCAGCCTAGATTTGTATCTTGTAGCTAGACGACATATTTCACAAACTGTAGCTTTTTTAATTAACCTATACATGTAACACTGATTAATAAAAACAATAGAGTCTGTTTGATACAAATAAGTCTGTTATTTCTCCTGGCTGTTTATGGAGCTGGAAGGTGATGCGGACACCCTGTTGGACAGGGAACCTTTTTAGTCACGCCATTGTTCTAAGTTTCCTAAGCTGTACTCTTTTCACCGGTTTTTGAGTACCCAGATCTGTGAACTTTACAAATCCAAATAAAGGCACAGTCTTGAGCCAGAGAGCTTGAAATTTAAATTGTGACACGACAAAATATGCCGTGATCTGAAACCAACAGGGGGAAGGGGAGGTGAAGGACAAGAGTTGCACCCCTGGCAGCTGCATGCTATCGACTGCATTACCTTGCTGGTTTCACAATATTAAACTCTCCCACTCTTCTCACAGGCAGAAGAGGGGATCCCAAAGAGCTGAGTTTTCTGTTAATCTCCAGAACAAAGATATCCCTGTACTGGTTGAAGTGTTCAAGTATTGCATTACAGAGTTAGATCAGTAATCTGGGGTAACAAATAAGCAGGAAAAGTTCCTCCCTTGAAAGGAAAAAAAACCCCAACAACCAAACCAAAAAACCCCAGAGGAAGTATTCCAGAACTGAGAGGAGGAGGCAGGCTGATCTTGTAGGAATCATTAACTCTGATTCTGCACAGACGCTCTGTAAGAAAAACACATTAAAGCAGGAGACCAAGGGAATTTTCCTTTAAACGTTTCTGAGCATATTATAGAAACACAGTAAATGATAATGCAAGCCTTTCATACCTTCCTCAGGAGCTTGCCTAAAGGCTTAGTGCTGGGCAAGCTCTGAGCAACAGCTTCTCCCTTTAAAAGAAAACTTTTCTTATGGAAATCTTCCTGTGAATTTTGCTGTGGTGATATACAGATTTTACTGTATCTAATTATTTCTCATGCCAAAAAAAAAAAAAAAAAAAACCCAAACAAAAAAACCCCAAACAAACCCCACTTCTGTGTCCCAGTTGTGTAATTGCCGGTAGGACTGCACAGCTTACAGTCATCACTCATATCCAAAGCAGACATAATCTTTAAGCTCTAATGCTGCAAAAACATTCACAGACACAGGAAACTATTTCTAGTCAGCAAAGCCCTTAAATAAGTGCTTTTTAAGTACATGTTTGAATTGATGGGAAATGAGTGTATGTCTATATTTAATTAGTATGTGTTCTGCTGCATGGAGTCTTAATTTTCTGACTCCCAGGAATTTTGTTGCCTTTCTTTGTGCTGGTCATGCTATGGAGCAAACAGGGCCAAGTCTTTCTGCTCAGTGGCAAAACCTGCTGGGGGGGTGGGGGGCGGTGAGTGGGGTGGTGAACAAACCTTTCTTCCCCGTGGGCAATACACAGAAGAACAGGGTGGTCAGGGAGACCCATACCTCTGTGCAGAAGGGGCAGCCTTTGAAATCGGGTGCAGTCCAACAGAAGCATAGTGGGCAATTTTGGACAAGAAGGAACCATCTAAGCATATGAACTTCTCTGCCCATACCTACCCCTGCTGAAAAGGGACTTTCTGGGCTCTTGAGTGAACTGCAGGTATCATCGAAGTCAGTTTGGCAGTATGGAGTTAAAATTGGTTTTGGATGCTTTGCAGTGCAGTACCTTCATAGCATATAGTACAATGCAGCAATATATCAGTATATAATATCACATATAACAGCAATAGTAATTAGTAATGTAATATAGTATAGAACAGCAATATAGCACACAGAAAATCTGGCCTTTGAAGAGTTTCTTTTATTTATTTCATTCTTCCCGAGGCAGCTGAGATGAGCGTTGCCCACTGCTGATGCTGCTCCTCTGCCTGGTGAAGCCCTAACCTGAAGCCTGGCTCCGCAGGGCGATTGCAACACTGGCTCAGTTGCAAGAGAGTCAGGGTTGTAACAGATGTTTCGCTACTCGCAGCACATGCTACTACATGCTGTGAGAAAGCTTATAAAAGAAGGATGTTTGTTTGATTTTGACTCACCACCATAAATGTTAATACTTTGTGTCACTTCAACTTGTTGCACAACTGGCCTGGTTAGGGATTTACTGTAAAGGCATCAGGATTTTCAGAGCAGATCAGTAGGATGACGTCTGCTGCCAGCATTTGCTGAATTTTAAGTCTCTAGGTGGTGCTCACATGGTTTAAGATTGGGAGATGGGTTTTGCTATTGTTCTAGAAGCATTTTTAAAAAACAAAAAAAATGAAAATATTCTCTCTGTAGGAAATCCAGTGTTTTAACAGTGTAAGTCCCCCTCTGTTCCTTTTTGCTGTTCCTTCAGGAGGCAAAGACTGAGACGGGAACAGGGCAGCTGGGTGCTCTGACTCAGATGTGCCCAACAGCCACACCTGGATGGGAGGAGGACCTTCACAGTTGGCTTGACTAGCCTAGCCAGACTGAATGCCTCCTGCGGTTCCCTCATCTCGGGCGTTATTGAAAATTTGATAGAGTATAAACATCTTTTTGTTTCTATGAGATGAATAAATCCACAGCCAGATAACTTTCAAACCAAGTGTTACCACAGGGCCTGCCAAGCTGACTAACTCGTTCTCTGTTGTCTAAGATGACTAACCATCACTCTGTTCCTGTAGCAAAGAGCACCAGGATACTTGCTGCCTTTGCTTTTTTCCACGTGAAAGGATCCATCATTTCTCCACAAGAGGCCATTCTCTGTGTTTTGAGGGGCAGAAGAAGCTTTGGCTAATATGGACGTAACCTTTTGTTGTTTGCTGTGTGAAGGAGACCCCATTTCCAGACAAGTTTCACCTAAAGCTCCTTGAATATGTATGTAAATCAGGTGAATGAATGGATGTGCTTCAGGAGTTTGTCACCACTCAGATGCTGACGTAAATAAACTCACTTTTTCAAAAGGTGGGTGAATATATGCCACATTCAAGTGCATAAGTAATGAAAAATGGTAAGTTCAGCAGACATCTTTTAAGGGATGTTTTAGAGAAAGCCACTATAGATAGTGGAAGATTCTACTTTTCACTTTTCTTGGTACATATCCGAAATGTCAATTCGTGTCAGGGATATGTACCCAGGAACAGAAATATGCAGATCATTTTTTTGTTTTGTTTTTCTTTAGAACCTTGTTGAAAGCCCCAGTATATCCATGTCCTGTCTCTACCGTGCAAATGCTTAGTGCTCCAGCATCCTACATCCAAAGTCATCATCCTGCCAGGAACTGCACGGTGAGAGCTTTGATCTGCAAGGGATTAAATTGTATTGAGAGCTTTACAGCAATAAAGTGCCTATGTGCTCAACATAAAATTATGCTAAGTTGACTGATCATGCAGAGGTTTGACTAGACAACTGCTTAAGTTCAGGCATATCCTGCCTTCGCATACATTCCACTATAGCTCGGCCAATACTGTGGACCTGGAGCTACTATTGTAGATTCTGCTTCACCAGCAGTGGTGTAAACAATAAGTCAGAATGTGTGCCCAGTCTGCTGGCAGCAGAATTTTCTCCTGTGTTAACTTCTACTGGCAGGAACATGTAGTGAAAATAGCACATGCAAGAGTGGGCTCATCTGCCCAATTCAGTATGTTATTCTGTTAATTTTCACAGAAAAAAAATCTCATTTTTTATGCTATGTTTCAAAATAATCTTCTATGCAATAAATACATTGAAATAATTGAAATGTAGTTCTCTTGTATGCAGTAAATACATGGCAAATAATTGCAAGGTAATACTCAAGCATTATTGAACTAAATACCTGGGACTAATGCTGTGCTGAAACTGAGAAGACAGTTGTGTAAACTGGCCTAAATGGTAGCCCAATACCCCTAAGAATGGTTTTGGGTGGGTGGGTGGGTGGATTTTAACCAAGTCAAAGTTGTGCTCATGGTAGAGAAAGCATTTTCACAAATACACAAGATCTGGGGACAATTATTAATACCTTTTTCATTGTTGTTGTTACTGCACTTCAAAATCTTTTTCTTTCTGTGCAAACCCAAAGGCTAATGTGGCATCTGTTGGGTCCTGCCTTCCTGCTCAGCATCCCCAGGAAGGTGAACGCTCTGCTCTTCCTGGAGGTGGTGGCTTCACTCACAGGATTATTTTACCAATGGCTTATACTACAGACCCCCAGAAGGACTTTCCTGGATATCCAGAAAAAATAAATGTATTCTGGGAACTGTGAGCACAGAGCCGGATAGCATAGATTTAAGAACCCTGTTGCCACTCCCTGGCTAAAACTTGCAGCTCGGAGATGGCCCTGGGCCGGGGTGGGTGGGTGTGGGTGGGTGTGGGGGGTGCGGGTATCTAAAGCAATGGCTGCTGTCAGAAGTGCAGGGAAGGAATTTTACTGAAACTGTCAGGATTTTCCCCAACTCAGCAGGCAGGCTTTGAATGCAGTGTGGTCATTCCTGTGCTGTAGCACCTCCGATCTGAGCACACAGTGATTTTATCCAGAGATGCTCTAACTTCCAAAAGCTGCCATCTTCAGTTTGGCTCCGTACTCTTCATGCAGAGCAAACAGCAGTATCTGGCCTATCTTTTGATGGTTCAAAGTGTGTGTGAAACACAAGTACGTGTCATGGTGTACACACAGACAGAAAATAATTACAGGATCTAAGTGCTTAATATAAAAAGAAAAATAAATTCCATTTCAATCTGGAAGCTAAAACACTGCAGTCCAGGTTATGAAACAGGTTTCCCTAGAAACTTCTTGGCTCCTGCTTTGCAATTCCTGAACTGAAGTTAAGCGTGTGATTTCCCAGTTTCCAAACTGGAAAGACTCACGCATCCAGGCATGGCATATACAGTTGCCAACAGGGCTGCAAGAGAGGAGGTGTCTGCAATCTCCCTTTGCTCAGCCTCCCTGTGCAGGACCCACTGCGATGTTGCTGCCACAGGTCTGTCTGCTCCCTGGAGTGGGAAAGCAGAGAAGCAAATACAATGATTTTCCCGTCTGGCAAAGTCCGGACAGACTTCTCCATGAGCACTGTATTTCTTTTTGCTGTGGGACAACATGTCCTGGAGTTTGGGGCAGGGCAAGAGGAAAAGAACGGACAAACAGACAAGAACCTCGCCTGAAATACTTGTTGAGTCCTGATAAAAGGAGATAGCGAGTTGTTCCTCAGTGAGTGCACTCATGTGCTCCTTCCTGCAGGATGATAACGCCGTCAGCCCTGCCACCTCTGCCGAGGCACACAGGCAGTGTCTGCGCTGGTGATTCAAACAGCGCTTCTCTGTTGCTTCAGCCCCAGAATGAGCCCTTTTTGCCTCTGTTCTCCACGACCAGATACCGTTTGCAATGGTTCCTGCAGCAGGAGTCTAAAAATGGCCCACCGACTTACTCCCTGCTGCTGGAGGGGTGGTCCTTCTCCCTGATCTGCCTGCCCAGCACCTCGGTCACTGCTGTGCACCCATATTCCTACCCAAAGACACTCTTTATTCATTTAATTCCTTCTAATAACATTTGCCTCGATAGCAAGTGGGCTTGTGCTCCCTCTTCCTCAGCCAGGCCTCTGTTTGGCATAATGCCAAATGTGAACCTCTTTTTTTTTTTTTTTTTTTTTTTCTGTCTTGTGAGAAGGAACCCGTTTCCTTCTTAATTCTTTGTTGTTTTGCGGTTTGTACCTTCAGCTGGCTGAGGTCCTGAGGAGTAATGTCCTAATTCCAGCAAAAGGCACTTGACACCATTCTGAGTTGAGCATTTGCCCACTTTGGCTATTCAGATGGCAAAATGGCTAATGTGTCTCCACCCATGTGAATCCTGGTACCCGGCTATTGTCAGACATTTAGTAAAGCTGGTCTGGCCATTTTAACTGGGACTTTCTGCAAGTTTTGGGACACATGCTCCCTTGCAGTATCTCAATACTTCTGTCCCAGCAAACAGCGAACCCTTGCCTGCACTGACGTGCGCAGGTGGTGGAAACTCTCCACTCCGATCATTAGATTAGTCTCAAGGTTTAAGAAATGAGTTTGAATTTGGTGGAGCTCCAGAATGCCTGAAACCCTGCCCTTGTTTGTGAGCAGTGCTCTGACTAGCTGTCTGCTGTATGAAAGGCAAGGTGTCTACAGCTTCGGCCACCCCTTTTGTGTGCTCTGGGCAGATCCTTGGAAGAGTGAGAGTAGGTACTTCTGGCAGGAAAAATTATAGCTGGAGAGCAGAAGCAAAGAGGAGAAACTTCTGAGCACTTCCTTGTCTTCATTTTCTCTTGCTTTCCACCACCCAGTTGCTTCCCACTATTTCCATAAGTGTGATGCTCTGCCTTCTGAGGCAGCACGGTGCACCGATTCTGCACCCTTAAGGAAAGTGCTGCAATCCTTCTCCAAGGACCCTGTGCCTACAGCTTTTAGCTTCTTGCATCTTGAGAGCCAAATTTAACAAGAATAATTTTACTTTGTGGGGCTAAGGGGCTTTTCAGAGAGAAGAGTCCATCAACTGCTTAAATTCAGTTTTCCTGGCAGAAGACCTCCATTGCATATGAGAAGACCTCTAATCCTGGTCCTTAGTGGACTAAGGGTTAGGGTAAGGCCTGACCTACGACAGCGGTGTGGACCACTACTGTATCACCAGCTGGGAAGGAGTCTGCCCACTTTAAAAATCACGCTTTGCTGTGGAGAGCAGAGCAAGAACGAACAGGGCAAACGCCAGGCAGCTACTAGCAAGCCTTCTGACTTGCAAATGGAATGGCTCATTACAAACACTGGGAGATTAATATTAAAGATAATCCTCTGAGCATGGAAAAGAATCCCATGTAGCCTCAGGAGATGGACAGCTAAATCCTTGGAGCCAGTATACACAGTTATGCCATCCAACCTCTGGGACACAGACCTTGTTTTTGAAAGCAGCATGCTCTAGAGGAGAAAACAAATGGAAAAACAATAACATCTTGCTTTCCTAACCCAGAAAAGGAGCCTTGAATGTTCATGAAACCAACCTTTTATTGCAAAGGAAACAGAAGCTGAGATTTTTCTGCCTCTCATAAATCTCAGACTAACATGATTAAAAATATCTTAGCTTTCTGAAACTGTGTGAATTAGTGAAGGGACAGTGTGCATTTCTATTCATCTCTTCTCTGTTTATATTTAAATACTCTCAAAAATACTGTTAGAATTAGTCTTTTTTTTTCCCCCCAGAAGTACTAGCCAACAAGAGGCAGTGTTTTACACATCACATGAAGTAAGTTAACATCTACATCATAAAACACAAAGTTAGTGCCTGTAGACCACAAGCATTCCAAATTCATTACTTCTAATTGAACTGCTTGTTACTTATTTTAATCTGATATCTACTCTAGAAGGAAAATAGTCATGTTGAAACTAATTAAAGCTTTTTTCTTCTTCTTTTTTTGTCTTATATGAGTTTTACATTAGTGGTGGCAATAATGTTTTGCTCAAAAGTAGGTCCATTATTTCTGGTTTTCCTAGGGGAGAGAGAAATAAAGACACATGCTTAATTCCTTGTAATGCAGAGAGAGGTTCTGTGTTGTGAATAGTTCAGCATTTTATGAATTGTCTTAAATAAATAAATGAGATTTTAAACAAATAATACTTCTTGGATTCGGGAGGGAGGATTTGCAAGTGAGATGTTTGCACATCTACACTCTTATAGAAAGAATCCAAAGAGCGGGAAAGCAGGGGGGATGTTTATTCCCCTTAAGTATGAAGAAGAAAAGTGTCTTCCTGGTAAGACCCATTCTAGGCCAAAACTGAAAACACAGAAAACAAATCAGTGACAGTGGGTGTCATTGTCTTAACTTGATTATTAGCAGCTGCAGGATTTCGCCTGGGGTGGCTGTTGTCATTTGCACTGGCAGGGTACAGTCAGCAGTGACTGCTCTACTGCTTCTCAAGTCAGATGCTGATTCAGTGGCTCCCAGACAATGTTTCTTAACATCAGATTTCACTGGATAGAATTTCTAGTTTTTATTTACAGACATGCATGCAAATCTGCCCTCAACTAGCTGCCTTGTGCTGCGAACAAAAATTTTATTTTTGGTTGGCAGGTGGATGAACCGAATCTCCAGCTCTCCCGTAAAAACCAGGAATACAACACTGTTCGGGTCGGTGTGAGACTGGGGTGTGTGCAATCCCAGCAAAGACAGCGGGATGCAGCAACTGACACACCAGCTTTAGAAAGCCTGTACTTGGTGGTGGCTGACTGTTCATGCTGCTCTGTGAGCTTGCGCTCAGCCGCCTGCCTGCATCCTGTGCACTGGGTACCCTTGGTCTCAGACATGACACCTGGCAGCTGTCCCTCCTGCTCAGCTCAGAAGGCACTCATGGGCAGAGGTGCCACCAGCAATGCAGATGCAGATGCCGGACCCAGCGCACTCACAGCCCTTGAGCTGTAGCCCACGGGCTTCTTCGTGCTCTTGCCTGCTACCCCCTGTGGTGTCTCAGCATTAATGAATGCACTTCATGCTTACCTGCCCTTCGCTTTCCACTACAGAGATCAGGGTGTATCTGAAACTATTGCTTTTATTTCTGGTGAGGACTTAATTAACGTGATGCTCGCCATCCACTCCCCACATGCACTAGACACACAGACAGAGCACAAGTGCCCCTCCGGGAGGTATTTGCATACAGCAGAGACAAAATAGATTTGGCTTCTGTCACCTCCTTTGCCCAGAGTCTCACTTCCCCCTTCTCCTGTTGCCACAGTGACAGCCCTGGGGGATGCCCAGATGATGACTTGGAACTTCTGCCACTCCCAGTCCTTGGGAATGTGTTATCTTTGTGCTTATCTTTGCTCTAGAATCATGCTGTAGGGATGGTCTTCTTCAAGAGGACTGTTGCTGGCATCCAGATTGCAGGTCTAGGTGGGACAGAGATAAAACATTGCCATGCCCACACTTCTAGTGTCTTGAGGGTGGAGATCCTGAAGAAGAACCGGTTGCATCTGATCAAACCCAGCTTTACAGCTTCTGTTTATGCAGTCTCATGGATCATGCAAGTTCCAGCTACGTCTGGAAGAAAAGCGGTTCATTGTTTGGACCCTCAGGACATGCCTATGACTATCACGTTAGGAAAGAGCTTTGGAAACTGTTCTGGCACAAGGTGAGAAAGGGAGAGGACATGGCAAGTTCTAGGTCTGGGCTCCTGAGGCCCAACAGATAAGGAGAGAGAACAGGGCAGCTTGCTGGTGTCCTGGGATCTTTCCAGGTCTTAGCTTTAGCCCATACCAAGGAGCCCTCGGTGAATTGCACAACCTAGATCACCTGGGTCCACGGCAGCCCAGGATCAGCAAAATCTGATCTGGCTTCCTTGCAAGCAGGACCTGCAGAGCACATGGATGTGAAGCTGCCATACCTTTGCTCAGCCAGGTTACATACACAATAAAGGTGGCCTACAGCCTTGTGATACAATGCTCATCCCTGACTGTTCAGTTAATTTGTCTCTGAGGCCATAAAGATAGCTCTGTTTGATTCTCAGAGGTTGTTTCATGCTTGTTTTTGTTTCTGGATTAAACTTTAACTGGTTTCCAGGGATGCTGCGAGGGCTGGAGAGAGCCACGCTTCTAGCTGTGTTTCAGGCTTTCAAATTTGGGGCAGAAAATCTGCCCACGACCACATGGATTCCTTCTTCACTTTACTCTCTTTCTTCAGTTTTTTACAGGACAGCCCAGGAGGGTTGCCCCCATGTAACAGCGCTTTCTTTTCACTGCTCACCTGCTTTTTGCTGAGCTGAAGGGAGCTTTGGCTGCCAGACAGGTACGTAGGCTCTGTGATGCACGCTGGACAACTGGTGTGTGCACCACACAAGTCAGAGGTGGGCAGCACGTGTGTTGCAAAGGGCTGCGGTGGCAGGTGGTGAGTTGGAGCCTGCGCCTTGCCTGCCGCAGCTGCCAGCTGTAGGAAGGACACAACTGGTTTGAGCTCTCTAGCTCCGTGAATTCAGACTTCAGCTTCTTCCAGCGACACTGTTTTTCTTAAGTTCCAAAAAATTTAAGCTTTTGCCTTACTCAGGCAAAGGTTCCAGGGTATCAGTGTTGTCAGTTTGTATAAAAATCAAAACAGCGGTTTGTATTACCGATAACGCCAAAGCAACTGTGTTGCTGTTTATAAGCAAGGGGAATGTGAAGCTTTTTCTGTGCATCAGGAAGCTGGAAAGATACACTAAAGTTACGCCTATTATCAATGTCTGATTAAATGTCTCTCTTGCTCTGCTGCACTATCTTTACATATGACCTGTACATGCCAGAATGCCTGATCTTCATTAAAAAAAACCAGGCTTAACAATGTTAAAGGAGGAGGAAAGGAAATGTTATAGATAACACACCAAGTTCTTTTTTTTTTTTTTTTTTTTTGTGTGTGTGTGTGTGTGGTTGTGACCTTTTTCTTCTTTCATAGATAACTGCACCATTGTTGAAGCAAGCACTGAACACTGCTGCATTTCATCCTATGTGAGTACAGGGTCTTTAATGTCATCTAAAGATCAAGGTTATATTTTTTGCTTGGAGGTAATCTAATAATATTTGTCTGGACTCTGTGATTGGATAGGAAGGGAGAGGTTATCTATACACATGCGTTTGTCTGAAAATGAATGCTTTTTCCCATGGAAAGCAGCCTGAATATTCAATCATTAATTTCCAAAACAAACAACCCAAAAGAATTTGGCTTGTGCCTTCCATATGTATCTACTGGGATTTAGTCAGAATTAACTGCGTATACAGGCACACCACGTGACACTTGGCTGCAGTTTCCATTTGGCTGACAATTTTTCATTTTGAAGCAGCACCCAGTGTGCGCGGAAGGGTCACGGTGCCACAGGGGTGTGATGATGATGATGGGGAGCAAGACACCTTGACAGTCCCTTGTGCTAACCTGTTGCACAGCAGCATGCCTCCTCTAGGGTTTCAGCCAGGTACTGCTCTGCTCTCCTGCTCTTTGCTCAAATGCTGCTGCTGCTTAAGGAATTGATTGAGAGCAGATGCCTGCTGAGCATGAAAATGATCAACTTGCTGTGATGGAGGAACCCCAGTAAAAGCAACCAACAGTTTTGGGACATAGTGGCCTTTGCAGGGGTACGGACTCCATCGCCGCTTCTTTGCAGACTCAGGATAAATTTGTATACAGCATAGTATGAACATTAGCATGTCAGGCACGCCAGCAGTTGTACAAATAAGGGGTTAAATCCATGTTTGAAATGGGTGAATCAAAGTAATTTGAAGCAATGTGCTTCCCCCCCACCCAGATAAAATATTACTAATGCTACATGATGAATTTTCAAATTGAAAGAAACTATCCAACATCTGTTAAGTCCACACTGAAACAAAAGTAATGAAACTTCCTACCTGCCTCAATTAGGCTTTCCAATAGCCCCATCACTCTCGTAATTAAATGATTCCTTGTTTCTCAAACTGTACCAGCCACTGCCAAATAAAATACAACCATTTAATCACATTAAATTAGAGCTATAATAATATTAGTCATTGCCTAATAGCCTTTTTTAAGCCACTAGGAAAGTAAAGTCTTGCCAAGAAGACTGTTACCCTTCCACAGTATAAATCAATAAATCATAATTGTACTGTGTACCTTGACCTCTTTTCTACCACACTGTGGAAACCAAACGGCAGGAAGCCAGAGACTGCTTAAGTAATTTAAAACAATTTGTAAACTATAATTAAAGGGACCGCTTGGGCCTATTAATTAGTAAATAATTCATAATCTCAAAAGTATTCAAATGTGCTCAATTTCAGTGAAATATACCAAGTGGAGCAATCTGATAACACGGCTGCTACCATCAGGGCTATAAAAGACCATGTTCTTTCCAACTGTTTCTGTTAATGTTTGAACATAAATTGGTGAACACATGCTAGAAAGTAATTATCAACTGCAACCATTCCACCAGAGCTAGACGCGTCATAAATTATGGCTAGCCAGAAGTCCTTAATTTTTAACCACTAATTACTGATATTTTCACCAATATTCCCAAACTCGTATTTCTGCAGACACAAGTCAGAGCTTTTTTACCCCTCTTCTTTGCTCTAAATGAGCTGCTTTCTGGCGGTGCTGCTTCACTGCTTTGCTTTCGTTTTGTCAAGTCAGTGGTGGGAAATCACCAACGCTGGACTCCTGGAGCCGCGTCTGTGCTGTGGGTATTTACAGCAGGGCAGGGCACATTCTCTGGGATAACAGTGCTGGTTGGGTTAGAAAGGATTTAGAAAGGATGGGGATTTAGAAGGAATTTTTATGTGATCCTCAAAACACCGGCTGAACCCTTCAGATTGCCACCCCCTCCCCTGGAACAGCTTAAGTGACATTTCTCTGTAGGTGCCCTGAAGTGCCCCCTGGGATGGTCCAAGCCCTGGGTGCATGTGAGTGGCCATCAGCTTTTACCGACCATAGCAGAAAAGCCGACACAGCGACCCAGCTGTGGCTGGACTGTGTCTGTTAAACACCACGGCTGGTGCCGTGCGAGGACTGGCATGCCAGCCCCAGGAAACTGCAAGTCAAGAGTGAAGCGCTTACAAGGAGGAAGTGCATCAAAGAATAATATAAATGCTTTCCAGGAATGCTTATGTAGGTTAGACATTTCAAGGAAAAGAGAAAAGAAAAAAAAAAAAAAAAAAGCAACAAAGTAAGTGCAAACCACAGGGGAGAATAACAGCATTTCTGGAAAAAAATTGTTTCGGAGGATTATTTATTGCGTGCTTTCTTACTTGTCTAATTATCAATATGATGTGCTGCATTCATGTATATATATATATTAAAATAAATTATAAATACTCACTAAAGGAAGAAAAAAGCTCGGATCTTGTAGGAGGGAACAGTCTGAGAGGAAAGTTGATTGGCTAGATTGTTACTACTTAAAAACAATTCTAATAATATTTATAGAGTTTAATGAATATTTATATTCTTTGTTTTTTCCTGATGGATCCTTGGGTCAAGACAAGCTTATATCTTACATCACTACTGAGTCACTGTTCATTTTCCCATAAGTAACAGCAGGGTCTGTTCTACTTCTCTGGGGATAACTTCCTCCTCTAATGCACTCGTCCCTTTTAGAAAAAACACTTGGGGTGAGGAGGATTCAGTCAATTCTTGGTGATCTTACCAAAATTCCCCCCCACCTAAAACCAACACTCATCTATAAATCCTTAGTTGGACCTTACCTGACTCTTGGTGTCATAGAAGGTGCCTGTGGGCACATTTTCCACCTGGTTTTCATATTGGGGCTAGAAATGCCATCAGCTGATGCAATGAGTGTAGCGGCCATTGCGATTGCAGGTTCATCGTTGCATTTTCAACTGCAGCAGGCTGCGGTCAGGGACCCCCAGCAAACACACTATGCAACAAAGGTCTCAAAGCACACACACGTGTAGGAAAGAGCAAAAGTAGTTTGCACAGGGAGTTTCAAAAATGGGTGCTGTGCAAACTACCTGTTAGACAAATGCCTCCAAAGTGTGGGCATTCAACTTTCCTGGTCCCAGGGAAAATGGGCATCGGTCTTCATCTCGACCTGGCACAAGCCCAGCCGCCTCCCTGCACTCGCACCCCAGGAAACTGTCGGAGGAAAGAGGCAAGTCCACCTGAGAAAAACTCCTCATTTAGTTGTGTCCTCGCATGTGGATGTCTGTGGAAATACCTCGGTTAATGCCTGTGCCAGTCACTGAAAGCTGCAAGGGCAAAATGACCCATCCGCGTGGCCACAAGGTGCTTTGTAACTTCACGGCAGCTCTGACCCAGACCCCTCAGGGAGGCAGGGGGTGAAGCTCAGGCAGGTCGGGGATGCTAAAGCAGCCTGACAAGACCAAAAATGTGCATCTGGTGTACGTACACCAAAAATCTTTGACGCTAACCCATGCTTATTAACATTAGCCGATGATTTAAAATGGTGTCATTAAAATTTAAAGTTTCAGAGGAGGAATGCTGTCTGTGAGGGGCTGGAGATACCGTGTGCTGCTCCATCCAGGCACATTTTTTCTGGTTGTGTTTGGAATTTAGCAGCATTCTGCTTTGGGAATTTGCAGTAAATAGGACATGTCAGTATATTTATGTAAGATTGGAGATAAAGTGTTGTTGCAAGCTAGAAAGTGGTAGAATGTGAATCTGGAGCACAATATTCACAGAAAAAATGAAGTTTAAAAAAGTATGTGTAACCAGCTTTCCTCCTCGGTGGGCAGAGCCCACAGTGAATCAGGATATTTTTTTTCCTTCTAAAGAGGCAAGTTTTTCACATTTTCACAGCATCAGATGGTACATCAGGAATCCATGATTAAAAAAAAAGAAAAGGCCCAGCTTCAGGTGAACAAAATGATTGCTTTCTTCAGGTACACGGCTTGTTTATTTTTCCTCTAGAAAAAAGTGTCAGTTGCTTTATATTTCTGGTGACTTTGTCAGTTGGACATGACAGGAAAGAGCACCTCCCTGCAGCTGAAGGTGCCATGCGAGGAATAAAATTTTATTATCCTAGAGCTAGAAATGAGAATGTGGCTGTTGTTTGGGACCTTGAGACAGCTCTTGAGACAAATTTTTTACTGGAGGAAGATATCTGGAGAGCTCAGCTAGGCTTAATGAACAAATTAAAAAGGAAGGCCTAAGAAAGTTGAAAATTCAACTGATGTAAAATATCGCTGCTTACAACTTAACCTCCTGCTCTGTGTATCAAGTAGAAAATTGTTTCTGTTTAGCCAAGTAGTGAGTTTGACCCAAATGAAGGATAACAGAGGGATTCAACTTGCTCTAGCTGGAGATGTCCTTGCTCATTGAGGAGGGCTGGACTAGATAAACTTCAAAGGTCCCTTCCAACCCAAACCATTTCATGACTCTATGTTTCTGTCTTTGCTTGTCTTTGATTTGTTTGATTCTTGCTTTAAGAAAGAAATGAAAGAAAATTTCTGCTACCTGAAATTGTTCATGGGAGGATTCTTTGCTTGGCTTTTCCCCCTGCACTGTCCCACACTTTGTTTTACATAAACTTATAAATGTTTATACTAAATGAGTACACAGCGATATGTTTTTTCTTAGCCTTGTGCATATGCTGGGCTTTTACTACAACAAAATTCTTCTTACTGATAGCTGTGTAGGAAGACTTACGGCTCCAGTTGTAATAGTATATGCTTACACCTATCTATTCAATTTTAGAATAAAGGAAATTGAAATTCTTAATAGTTAATTGTTTTATATTTATATATACAATCCAGTGTGTGTATGTGTGTGTACACCCACTCACACGCACGCATATATAAAATGACATTGCTTCCCAGCTTTGGCAGATCTGCTGGGCTCATACTGCGTGCTCATTCTTCACATGCTATATGTTTTCTCTGTGTGTGGTTTTAAATGAAAATATTCTATTACCTTTTAAAAAAATAACTCAGCCACTTGGAATAACATTTGTTGTCTAGTAGAAATCTTGGTGTGCAGGTTTTTTGAGCTTTCTTTTTAAAAAAAAAAAGTGTGAGAGAGAGAGAGAGTAATAGTTATTAAGAAATTTTCCAATAATTGTTTTTGTTATTGCAGGAAGTTAGCTCACTGCCCAATAGGAAATAATCACTCAGCCAAGCATAAGACCATTAATAAGCAAACTAAATAAGCTGCTCATGAGTCAGTGTATCTCTTTCTCTTTTTTTTCCCTTTTTCTTTTCTTTTTTTTTTTTTTTTTTTTGCAAATCAGATGTGCAACTCTTAGTCCCATTGAACAGCTTAATTTGCGAGGTTAACTGCACACGCATGTTTAGCATGTGTATATGTAGTAGCAGATCCTGAGGCAGCAGGACATCACTTACACTGGCAGGAGTGCAGCATGTTGACTTCACAGCTGACCAAGTAAAGAAACATGCAAAAATTCAGGCCTGATCTGAGCCAGCAGAACAGTTTTCCTAATGACTTAAATAGGAGCAAAGACTTACTCGAAGGTGGTTAGTCTAGAATTACAGATAAATTTCACACTATAGCTGGCCCTATGGTAGCAAACAACTCATTAGTCTCTACATGGCTGAAAGATACCTTTGTTTTGCTACTATACGCATGGAGCACATCGCTGTTCCTCTGTATTCAGGCTGCTAAACATTATTGCTTTCTCAGACTGAAAGGTTTATTACTTGCAAAAAACCCTAATATGCTAGTGCCGTTGTGTTTATAAACCAAAAATTAATTAATACTTTATTTGACAGTTGTGCTCCCACAAGTAACCAGTCAAAGTAAAGTGTTGATGAGCGATCCTTAGATTAAAACGTGTTTGCATTTGGTGAGCACGTACAAATGACACACACCCGTGTAGACAGAAAGGTCAGTTAATGAACAACTTCCTACAAACGAACCTCTGCTCACACTGTCTGTTAGGCCAGCCAGTACTTCAACCATCCTTGTTGTGTACTGGGGACGCTGCTGATTCCAGAGCAAAAATTTACTACCTAACAACTAAACCTCTACATTTAAGGGATTCTTGCTGGATATGTTGTGAATGATGACAGCGTTTTATTTTCTCACTTCAGACCCTTGCTCAGTTCTGTAAACTTGTTAATTATCAGGGTCAAGTTGTGCTTGTCAGAAGCAGTGTGTTTATACCATAAGCAGTTACTTCATAAATTGTGAAGCTTTGGGGGATTCAGCGCCCCAGGGCATTCAGCATTTTGCAGCTGAAGGGCTGAGGGACTGCATTAGGTGTTCAGTGTACCACGGGAAGAGAAGGAAGAGCAGACTGCTTGCTTTCCTTTCCTTAGACTATGCGAGCAAATTTTGCAGTGGAGTCCATGGGAGAGGGTGGAAAAAGAGTTTGGGAAATGTATTATAGAGTATCTGAAAAGAAATATGGAAGAAGACCTGTAAGTCAGTACTGTTCTCAGGAAACGTCTTAGGTGACAAAACCAAATTATAATAGGTTAGCCCTCCGCTGAAAAAAAAAAAAATGATGGGAAAATTCAGAGTCCACAGGCAGCCTGAGAAGTCGAACAACACTAGAGGAAGACACTTGCTATGGAAGTCCTCTGCCAAGTATTTTGGGCTTGCCCGTGTGTAGTAGTACTGGCTACGCATTATGTAGCTGTTCTTGGCCTTTCTCCCTGCCAGCCCTGACTTTGCTAGGCAGAAAATTTACTCCCCTGTGTGCGCATGCCTGCCCACCCAGACCCTGGCCCCTGCGTGCCGCCTCTGCCAGGTGTCCATGTCCACGCCGCATATGGAGGGACTGAGCAAGGCACGACTCGGGAACAGGCACTGTGTATTACGATGTTGAACACCACATGTCTAAGGAGCTGGCAGATGAAGCAGTTTGTCATTCAGCTGTGATTTATTTCTTTCAAAACTCTGCGCTCGTTTTTGAATTAATGACTGAGGAGGCTATCACTATGCTTCAGCATCTAATTTTGAACTCTTGCTAGCTCTGAGAATTAATGCTTTCTGTTGTTTTAAAGCAGTCTTGGAAGACCTGTTTAATGCAACGCTTTTAGCTGTATTGGCTTCCAAACCAATCCATGTGAAACATATTATGTGCGCCCCGCATACCTGAGCAACTGGGGATCCCGTATGAAACAACATCTCCGACAGCGACGCCGGCACAGCCAAACCACCTTTCAGTATGATCTGACAGGATTTTCCAGGGTGCTCAGTGATCTGTAGACGCTCAGTAGCATTCAGTGCCGTCTGGATATTTCTTGGCATCCGGAGGTGTCTGCTCTGTGGTAATGCAGCCATAATGTCACGCAAGAGTGCCTTAAGTACGCTAATATTCCTTGCCAAGCCGTTAGCTCTGTTCTAAGGTCCTTTTAAGAGGTGGCAGCGGTGCCCACAGCTGCAGCACGAGCCCGTGCACTTCTGTTGTCACTTTTTCTCTCTTCCAGCAGAGGAGGGTGAACCTGAAAGAGTTTGACCTCTGCTTGGTGACAGCCCGTTATGGCTGAGCATGAACTCCTCCCGCTGACCCTGTCCTCCTCCTTGGATTCCAGGGGTGGAATCCTGATGGCATCGTATTATTTTTTTGGCTGTCAGCCTTTACATTTGCCATCCTGCTGAAGGAAGCCTTCACATTTGTCAGCATCAGCCTTAAAGAGGCAGCTGAAATTATTTGTCTGAAGCATGTACTCTCTCTGGACTAAATGCAAAGATAAGGTCATTTGTTTATATATAAATCTATTTTTTTTTTTCCCCGCCCAGAAATCTGTACTCCAGGAATTCAGCAGTCCTCTGAGACAGCCTTTCCCTGCCTCCTGTGGCCAAGCTTCCACAAAACGGAGCACATCTATCACCTGATCCCGCTGTGGAGAGGCTGCTGGTGAGGGATTTGCTCTCTGAAGCATCCCCTGGCCTCTGCTACTTCCAGGGAAAAGCTGTCAAGATAATGCCTGCTGTGATCAGAGCCCTGCCAGCCATTTACCATTATAGGAGGTTGGGTCTGTGCAGCATTAGGTGAACCAAAACAGCAGCCTGCAACAATGTGGGCTTAAGCTTCATGGTGACATGAAATTTTGCAGAAAGCTGCGTCTGGGAGCGTGGTGCCGTGTCTGTCTGTTGGCAGGGTGGAAGCCAAAAAAGAAACGGCAGCAGGCTGGTGTCCTGTGAGGCAAAGCTGTGTCATCTGTGTGCAAAATGCAGTAGCATGTTGGCTAGCACAGTGGTATCTGATTGCATTTTGAATTGCACCTCCTAGGAGACAGAGAAGCTGGTAGTTTGCATGGGCAACTTCTTGACACTGAGGGTATGATTTTGTATAGAGAGTTAATACTTTTCCTGAGGAAGGAGGTGGGGAGATGGGGAAAGTCCTTACAAAATTTTTTGCTGTTGCTGTTCTTAAAGCCTGAGAAAACAACTTGTTTTTTTTCTGAAAAGTGTGAATTTGTTGAAATAGTCATTACCTTGTCACTTCCCAGTGAGCTGGGATGGCACAATTGCTCCATTGCTTCTTTGCATCAACTGCCTAATTGGTTTCTATTGTGATATACATCACTTATATACAGCCTTCATACGACCCCCAAAATAGGTTTCTGTATTTAAATACATACTGCCATGCTGGCTTGCACTATGCTATAGGCAGGCAGGAATTCAGCAGGCAGAGCAATTGTTCACAGGTCTTTTGGGGTGGGGTTTTTTTGTGTTCAGAGAAGCCTCCAGTCCCATTGCTTAGCAGATAGCAACGCTGAGTCACACACAGCTTTTGTCCACACACCAGCATCATTGCTGCATACCAGCCTGGCACTTTGGCCAATCAGTTCTTCTTCTGTATCCTTTTTACTGGGCAATGACATCAAATCAAAACTTTTTTTCTGTGCAAAGGCAGGACCTTGTCCTTCTGCATCTTCCTGTATTTTCTACATTTCCATTTTCCCACACATCAAGGGAGGTTTCATTTCACAATTTCTACTCCAGAACAGCCTTCAGTGACAGACACCCAGTCTTCAGTGGGTAGACACTGCCATGATGGAGATCAGCACAAATGAAACCTTACAGGGTTTAGTCATGAGTATGGGTTTTAAATTGGAAGATGAACTTTCAGACCAATATATCTCTTCATTTTTCACCGCAAATAGGACTGTGCCACAGAATCATAAACTGCTGTAGGGGCTTAAGGTTAATTAATGGATAACAGGTCTTGTATCAAATTCGAACCCTGATATACATGTTCATGCTTTGATTTAGGGCTAGATTTTGCTATTGAATCCCACACTTCAACAGAAATAGCACTTGAAAATCCAGCGTTCAAATGCGGTTTTCTTCAACCAGCTTTTTGAAACAAGCCCCAATTCCCTTTTAACTTCTTAATAAATAAGACTAAAAGGTAACAATTTTCTTTCAGAAACACAAAACAGCAGGAGTTAATTTTATTCTCAGTTATTATGGTGTTCTGCTGAAATAACAGTGAAGCGGTGCTGTACTTTTCCCAGCTTGGAGAGTAAGATCTGTCCCCAGGAGCTTAGAAAATGCCTACTTTTTCCAAACTGCTAAAACTGTCGGTGTGGTGGGTTGTCTTCTTTTTTTTTTTGGTTTTTTGTTTTTGTGAGCGTAGGGGAGGAGATCAGGGAATAAAAGAATGGATTAATCCAGAGCAGCCCATGGACAATACGCACTAACCAAACCTGTTTAGCTTTTATTTAAATAGTTTAAATAATTATCAACAATAAAATTCTTGTGTTTTCCAACTGCGCCCCACCCCACCCCCCTTCCCAATTTTAGCCAGTGCATTTTTTTTTGAGCTGACAACACGGATCTATTTCTATTTCAAAATGCTTGCTATAATATCCCTCTCTTGATATCCCTCTCTTGTCCTGTATTTGCTGAGCCTGGGATAGCCACTATCTGTACTATCCCCAGCCTGGCTGAGCCAGGGAGGTTATTAACCCTTTAGTTTGATCTCCAGGGTGGCAGCCTGCTCAGCATCTACAGAGTTATGGTGTACTTTCCCAAATGATTAATGTACTTTCCCAAATGATATCTGGACAACTTCATCGGGAGCAGATGTCACCCATCTGATATATAAGGTAATTTTAGCATTTTTCTTAAACTGGCTGCCCAGATTGTTTTGATGGAAATGAAATAGCAAGCTTACCATGCGGTGCTGCTCCATGTGAAATGCCTTTTCTTATTTTCTGTTGTTGGCCATAATCTTTTTCTGGTATTGACTTGCTCTCCATATCATGCAAGTTTAATGCTTGAGAAACGTGAAAGATGATGCAGAAAGTTTAAGGAAGAAAAGGACATGTTTTTCTTCTTTACCAAAACTAAAGAATCTAAATTTGAATACTATGTTAACCTTAGATTTTATGCAGTGTGTAGAGTAGAAGTCTGAATACATGGCATATAAAGTTTACCACCAGTATATGATAAAATTATGTTCAGATCCTTTCCATATATCTTCTGAAACCCGTTGGTTTTGATAATTTTTTTAAGATGGTAATTAGTAGAGGGTATTCTGTATGCTAGCTTTATTACTTGGCCATAGACAGTCAACCCTGTCGAACTTTAAGATGAAACTCCTAAAGAGCTGACGTCACTGGGACACAAAGGTGTGCCAGTTTGCTCTGATGGCTGAAAATTTAGTCACACAAGTTCCACTAACTGAATGGGGACCACTGCTGCTAAATGTAAGCTGGAACAGAATCCTTTTTTCCCTCTCTGTTTTTGATGTACCATGGAAAATAATCTTTTCCAATTAAAAGATTATCTTTCCCAGTAGTCCTCACAGAAGATACAGAAAATTATTTTATCCAGTGCCTGAGTTATCCAAACTTGTGTAAGTGTCCATATTTTATTTTCAGGCTGTAAAATGTCTCAGATATTGTCAAGAGATTACCAAGATGCAAACAAATTCCTGCAACCTTTCTCTGAAAAGAAGAGCTGACCTTCGTGTACCTGCTAATGATCAGGGACAGCCTTATTACTTCCAATTTTCTGGTAAATAGCAGATTATTTGCAGATACAAAGATGGTTTTCACTTTAACACTTCTGACATATTTTGTTGACAGAACCTTGATAGCTGGGATTTGACAAATGATCTCTGTCCTGATTTTCCTTCCCTTGGAGGATTTAAACACCTTCAGCTCCCCATGCAGCTAATGAGGGCTGTGAGGTCTCTGTACCTTGGAGATGATCAGGCCAGTGCTGTTTTCTAATGAGGCTTTGCTGCCTTTGAATAACAGAGCTTAACACGAAAAATCAATACATTAAAGACTAAGTCTACAAATGCTTTGCAATCATGCAACCTTAACCAAACTTCAGGCAAACAAGCATGTGTGGTATTCAAATTTCCATTAGTCACTTAGAGTGGAAAAACTGACGTGATTGTCAATTAGTGGGTTGGGAGATCCAGCTTATTTAACCAAGAAACCACAGCGTAGCGTTAGGATCCTTAGTTAAAACAAATGTCTCATTACAAAGGTACTTTGATATTTCTTGTGTTTATGTAAGATCAGTCATCATTCAGGTACTGAAAAACTATAAAATTAAATACATGTGGACTTCACTAAAAGCAGGTCCTACCCCTCCCTTTCAATGTTTCAGCATTGTTGGCAAGCCTATACAGCACTGAAAATTAATGATGAGCTAATGCCTCCTTAAACAGTCTATTTAAGAAACACACAGGAAAACGCTGAGCATCTCCCTGCTGCTTCAGCACAGGAGCTTTCTTTCTTTCTCTTTCTTGTTCAGATGAATGATTTGCTGCTTCTCCAACTGTGAGTCAAAACAGCTGCTTTTGCCTTTCTGCACTGTGCTTACCTTGCCAGCATTCAGGGAACTAGTGTCAGCACGTACCTTATGCAAGCAGGGCTCAAAGGCCAGTTATTGGGAACAGCGGAAAAATCTGTTTCTTTTTTTCTAGGGAGTTTGCTCAGGATTTTTTCTGGTTAGGGCCACTGTCTTACACCCAAAAATGGTTTGTGTAGAAAGACATGGGAGAAAGCAAACACTGGCTAGAAAAGGTGATTTTGGGTAGTTCTGTCCCTGTGCTCTGCACCAACAAAATGGTGACCAAGGGTGACTGAAGATCAAACAAGTTTTGTTTTCAAAAAGCTGCTGAACTCTAATTCACCAGAACCTTGATAAGCTCTACTCTCTGTAACAGTGTGCCACAGCTTTTCTTAGGGTACTGTTGCTTCTTACCATTTTATGGAAGCCCTGTCCTTGCACCAGCTAGGACCAGGCTAGTACCATCCCTGAGACACCAATGGGTGGGACATATTAAAATAGGTGCTTTTCCAGACGCAGCTATGTCCTGCTTTGTGCTCCTTTCTTGTTGGCTCTACTGCTGGACAAAGAATAGCTCAGATAAGATACGTTTCACTAAGAGGCCCAACCTGTTTAGTTTGAAGGTGAAGGATTGGGAGAAAGAACAGCCTGATCTTGTGGAATTTTATCAAGAAAGGTGACTAATTGGAGTTTGTTGTCTGAGCCCATGCCGTGGGCAAGAGCTGTTCACTGCCCCTTATCAGGATGGAGGCACCAGGGTGTTACTGGACACTGCCCATAAGTCCCTATCGGCATGAGAAGTCCTTCAGACATCTGGAGTTTGTTTAACACTGGCTGCGCTATGCGTTGGCGCTGTGGCTCTGAGGAGAAGCCTCCGCCAGGAGAAACGTGCTGGCGGGCAACCCCTGGGTGAGGCAGCCCCTCCTGTCGCACCCGGCGCTGAGGGACGCTGGTGGGGAGGTGACCCCTCATCATCCCAGCTCTGGCCGCCGGGCACTGGGCCTGCCTGGCATCACCTCCGGGGTTGGCGGGCCTCCTTAGCAGCTTCACAAATCACACGAGTCCTGCTCCCGCTGCTCACAGCCAGGAATCTGCTTTTGGAAGCGTTAACTTGGCAGCTGTCCTGGCGGCAAAGCTCACCACTTTTGGTGCATGGGTAGCTTGCTTATATCAAAAGCAACTGAGGAAAAGGCCACGAGCTTCAGTTGCCAACAAACCTAGTATCCAGTTTTCTGCCAGCATGTTCTGCCTTCATTTGGGTTGGAAAAGGAACACCTGGAATCCTGGGAAGGGTGTCGTGAGCTGTGAGATGGAAAGCAAGCTCAAGGAGCCCGGGCTGACAGGCATCTCAGGGCAAAGCACGGTCCCTCCCTCAGAGGTGCGAGGGCAGGAATCATGGCATTTCTTCTCCATTGGACCCCTCCTCTCAAAAGCAAATGACTATAATTGTCTAACACTGAGCAAAGACCAGGGCTAAATGAAAGTTTTTCTCTTAATTCTTAAATTCTGCCCAGTGAGTTCTGAGAAAATACATTTTAACATAATCCATCTAGTGTAGAAAGAGGAGACATGTAGTATATATTGATGTAGTTGATCATTTCAGGCAAAAAAAGAAAAAAATTCTTATTGGTTTGGGTGTTTAGTTGTTTTTTGTTTGTTGGTTGGTTGGTTGGGGTTTTTTTTACCTTATCCTATATAAAAATACTGGCCAATGCCTTCGATTTACATCTGAAATACAGAGCAGCGTTAATTGCCCATCTCCAGCAGTAGGATGTGCCAATTATCTGCCAAACAGCTTGCATAGTGGAATGACTCCAAGTAATTTTGCTAACATCCTGTAAACAGGTGTTTGCCCCACAGCCTTTCAAACGCAAATAAAATCAAGAAACTTGATGAGCTGACATACTGTCCCTCTAAGGCTGTGATTTTTTGTTCTTTTGCCTTTTTTTAAAGACTATGTGGTAACCATTCCATTTAAGAGTGAAGTAAGTTCTAAGAGTAGCTGGTGTCCGCTCTCCTGCCAGCTTTTCCCTTCTGACTTCTACCAAGCTTTGCAAGATATGTCAGATCAGCATGAAGAGGCACTTGTCTCTCCTTCAAGAGGACCATTTATTTGCTGTGCGATAATGAGGGTGTCTTCTCCCTCTTTTATCTCCTCTTCTTCCTAAGACACCTACTCCTGCTAGCAGCTGGCTTAAGTTTACTACAGTTGGATCAGGTTTGCTCATTCAGCATCATTTGAGAACATCAAATTCCTGATTAGTTATATGCACTGTTATTATAGGAGAGCTGGTTTCCTTCTCAGCCTGACCATTTCTCTCAGTTTTGTGGAAATCGGGCTCCTCATTGATGGAAAGTCTGGGTAGGCAGAGCCGATGTAAGAACACAGCTGGAAAATAGTCATTATAGTGGAGACAGACTGAAGAGAGGAAAAAATTACTTGGAGAATCGGAGATTTATTTCATGTGGTTGTCTTAGAAAGCTCTGGAGGAACAAAGTCCTCCCTCATGCAAGAGATCTTATGTTCACTTCTATATGGTTCCAGTGGAATTAATTTTGAATCAAATTATCTTCCTAGGTCTGCGGGTGAAGGTGGGGACTGGTATATTCCCACGTGCAAACAAAGTCCAGGCCTTTCCCATGGAATCCTTTATTAACTCCTTGCAGACATTGTTTAAGGAGGAATTCTGGATGGGGTGATACTGGGCAGAGGGTGGGAGCAGCCATTATCTCTGGCCCTAAATGTTACCAGACAGTATCGGATACCATAGACCTCTCCTGTAGGAAGTGGTCACCCTATTTTTATTTAATTCCTGTTCCTTCCTGTAAGTAACATAGCAAGGACTCCAAACAGCAGGAAAACTCGTACAATTACCTAATAAAATGAGCTGTATGTGCCGAAGGTCTGGTGCAACACCTCTAGGAAATCTGTTCTCAGAATTCAGTGGCTTAAAGTCAGTAAATATGACCTGTATTTGGCACCCATCAATACTTCGCAATGACTGGATGATGAAATAAGGGTACAGTCATTAAACTCAGAGGATAACATTAAGCTGGAAGGGAATGAGAATGTGTAGACAGGCTTAGCATTGAAATTGGCCTTGACAAGTTGGTGAACACGAGTCAACAAGGACAAGTGCAGGGCACCACATCTCCGCAGGAGCCATCATCTTTTCAAACACAGATGAAGAACAAGAGTTGGAAATATTTTTTGTAAAAAGGAACCCAAGAATTATTGTGGTCCACAGGTTGGATGAGTCAACAGTGCTGCTCAGGTGAAAACATAAACACTCTTCTGCGAGTTAAATTAGAAGATAAGTCTGTGAGGGTAAGGTGAAACAACCTTTCTTATTCATCATGCACTGCTGCAAGGTTTCCATGGCAGTGCTGTTTTAGATACCATGCATGGAGGAAAAATAATTAGGAGAGATTCAAAAAAAGTAGCAACCTGGTCAAAGATCTAGAATAAAAGATATCTAGAGGAAATATACATGTTTACGTTTACCTAAGCAAGAGAAAGTAAGCCTCCTCCTCAAGCATAAAATGATTTGTAATAGCCAAAAACACTCTGTTCTCCCATACAGATGAAAAATACATCTGAAAGCAGAGAGTTTAACTTGGCAAAAAGGGAGCTTTGGTTACTAGTTAAGTTTTTTCCTTAGGGGTAAGGAAGTACTGTGCAAGAAAGCTGTGGAGCACTGGTGGCATGTTGCAGTAGTGAAGAGCAGGTTAGGCAAATGTTGTTCAGGAATGACACCTGTGATTGATCCTGCTTCAGTCAGAAAGATGGAAGATGCCCTCATCAGGTTCCTCCACATATTCTAGTCTGTGACACTGACCAGCTGCCAGGAAAATTTTAACCAGAGATGCAAACTGACTTGCAGACCTCCATGCAGGGATGTAGACTGGGACTGGGGCAGCTGGGAGACACCTGTGTAATAAGATGATTTTAGGTAGGATTGTATGCTTTTAAACTTACTCTGTTCTGCTCTCATGCGTAATAGGCATTTTATTTCTCTCTGTGATATTCAGACTGACCCCAGGTACCCAAGCAGAAGTGTGTAGTCAGTAGACAAAACTCAGCTGGACACGCTGAATTAATGTGCACAGCAGAATGAAGTATTGCAGTCTGGTTGTCCAAGTACACACAACTGTTGAATTAAGCATTGGCAGACTGGCAAAGGCAGTCCTTTTGTGTAACAGTTGCCCCTTTTAAAAATAGCCTGCTTTGGTTTAGCAGCAAGTGAGAAACAAATAGCCCTTAATTTATCATGGAATTGTTTGCTTTGGATCAACCATCCATATGCAGATGATTCAACCGCTTATTTCAGTATCTTGGTGGCAAGATTTTTTTCAATTTTTGAATTGCTTCTTTTTGTCTTTTGGAGCAAAAAAAATGGGAATGGAAACTTTCTTAACCTGCAATTATGAACATCACTATTTTCTGCACTTTTTTCATATCCCAAACAATTCTGAATGTTTTCTGTCTCTGCAGATGAACAAAAAAATGTCCACTGTCTTTATCGGAAAGTAACATGTCTGCATATATGTCTCTCAAGGTAATTTTTCTGTAACAGACTAATATGTAGCTTATCAGATTTTTCTCTGCAGAGAGTATGAAAATGCTACCAAAAAACCCAACCATACAGAATGCAGGCAATGTTAGTGTAAAAGCTGACACTGGAAGGGTGCTGCCTCCCTTTACTGTTACCCTCACTGTCTATAAAAAGCCATAGAAATTTGACATCCATGCCTTTTGTTAGCAGGAAAAGTGGTCTGCATTTGCTTTCCTAAAGGATTAAGGGTCACAGCTGAGAACAAACATTATCTGCTGAAATGCATTTACCCCAAAAAATCTTGGCAGGTAAAAAAAAAAATCACTGGTGGAGAATCCAGGTGAAGAAAAATTTTTGTGTACATGTGTGTTTAAAAAATAAAAACTAAACCCCACTTGCATGAGTCTACCTAAAATAGAATAGATCTAAAGAATTCAAGAAAACCATTACCACTAGTAAAGTTGCGTCTTACAACTCTGATTTCCAGGAGTACATATGCAGTTACATAAAAACTTTCCTTCCATCAAAAACTAACAGAAGAGAGACTTTTACCTCCATAGAATGTGGAGTATATGGAATATTCATTTTGCTGTGCAGCATTTTTTAAGACTTTACACATCTGTCTTTTACTTTTTAAGGCCATGGTACCATGACAACTTACAAATTGCTGTGGGCTTATTAGCACTGTGTTATGACATGCTAATATTAAGATATTAATATTTTTTCATGTAGCTGTGATACATAAAATATATCTCATAATATTAAAAGAAAAAACTTAGATTTGTTTCAACATTTTTCTACAAAGCTGTAGAACCTACAGCGTCCACTTGAAACTGCTATGCTATATTCTGAGAGGAAAATGAAGCCCAACTAAATGTGCCAAAATAATTTTTTTTTTAAGGTCGGGGTTACTATTTTTATTCTGCTTTCCTTTGTCAAAAAATGCTCAAAGTATTTCTGAAGAAAATTTTGTAGGTTCACAACTAACAATCTGAAAGAATACCAGCCTATAATTCTTCCTTGACTTTTATTGAAGTTTCTTAACCAGAAAGCCCTGGAAATAGTCTGGTGTAGTTACTTTCCCCATTTCTACACACCAGTTTGATTTAGTACAATCACTGTATTAAAAAAAAAAATCAGTCAAAGAACTGAGACTGTACACCATTGTGGTCTAGAGAAAATGTGGTACCTTTTGTCTGCTTTCTAGTATCCTTCCTCACATGTAAGCTTTAACGTTTACATTTGCCATCATGCTTACAGAAGCACTGGTAACTGTTTCAAATCATTATTCTGTGACATCGCTTTGTTTCAGGAGTGGAAGTTTTTTCCAACCTAAAATGAAAAGGAATTGTGATTATACTGGAGAGCTTACCGAAACAACACAAGTGCGTAGTGCTGCAACCTGGGGTTTTCACTGATTTAATGACATTGGGTTTTCTGCTGACTTAAACTTACAGACACAAAGCAGTTCATACACACAAATCTGCACCGTGAGGTCAGCTCTCTTTCTTACCCTTATGTAGATGTCTGCATTATAAACATAAATATGCAATCCTCCTTGTCTCCAGCTGAGCTCTTAAATCTGATGGCATTTTGAGTTTTGAAGGTTAGTTGTGCACTGTGCAAGCAGATGTTGCACTACTAATTTAAAATTTGCTTTTCATTAGTGGATATGACCAACCCAAAGTGCATAACTTCACTTCTTCCCTTTTAAGACTCCCAGAGATGTGGGCATCCCTCCCCTCTCCCACCCTGCTGTGTCCATGGCACGGTCCTAAGCAACATCTTAGTGTTGCAGCAGCCACCGGGTTGTGCCAGAAGGGGAGAATGGTCCACCCCATCTACAAGGAGAGCTGCTGTTTTCCTCTGCTCCCTAGAAAAGATTAATTCAGTGCTGTGAAATCGAAACCTGTTGAGAGACTGTTCCCAGGCAAACAGCTGCTGCGTTAGATTTTCATCATCTCAGGACTGATGAGATTTACTTCAGGCTGTTTTTTTTTCCATTGCGACCCAGTGATAAGAATTCTTGTCTTTCTGCTAGTTACATGTTAACCTACCTGTTGGGTTTCTCCTTTGAGAAGTTAAATGGAGCAGACCTTGGGGGAAGGTCTGAAGTAACTTTGCAGTACTACTTCAAAGACACTTCTGCTGTTGAAGACCCAGCCCACTGATGGCTGTAACTCTTTAATGCATGTAATTGCCTTATGTAATGTAGAGAAATTAATTAACAGATATTCTGGGTACTTTACTGACTTAAAGTGGACTCTCTGCAGATTCATAAATGCACGCTGGCACTCCGCACTTTCCTTACAAGCCAGAGCTGGGACCCTGCTGGTGGCTGTATTGGCTGGCACTGGGAAACTATTATTAGACCTTCGGCTATTTAGGTGATTGCAGCTTTTCCCACTTTCAGCTAATGCACTCTTTGTTGTGTAACTTGGCTGGCGACCGGCTTGGTGCAATGGGCAGAGCTGCAGGAGGTCCCACGCAGTAGGTACGCTGGGAGAGATACAGAGCTGCTCTCAGGTTTGGGGATTTAGCAGCAGTCAAAACAAAGCATTGCGTTACTGCTGTATATATAATACAATACAATACAATACAATACAATACAATACAATACAATACAATACAATACAATACAATACAATACAATATAATATAATATAATATAATATAATATAATATAATATAATATAATATAATATAATATAATATAATATAATATAATATAATATAACATGACATGACATGATATGATATGATACGATATGATACGATATGATATGTATATATAATGCATGTGTAGATGGAAAATTAGTTAAGTAACTCTTAAGTTCCAGAGCTGGAACACTGGATTGTGTTTACTTACAAGGCTGGAAATACATTAGCATTATTAATTTTCTGTGTACGGTGTGGTACAAGCACACTCAGCCCTGCCAACCTGAGAATACATGAGCATCCGGAGCGGACCACTTCAGTCTCCAAGGGTGAATGGCATTATCTCAGCAAGCCACCCCCTCTGAAAAAAGCCCAGGTCCCAAATGGGAACTGGATTCCCACCAAGTCTAACATTTCCATATGGTTTTAACCTTGCTGTCCTTCAGATTTCCACCTTGAATGCCAGGCGTGTGTTAGAGGTGCCAGGTAGGGCTCAGCTGCTTGGCACCTAAATCCAGAATTCAGTGTTCCTCTCTACAGCTGGTGCAATAACCATCTTCCTAACAAGCACCTAAGAAGATACAGCTAGAAAATAAGACATTTTTAAGGTCTTTTGCTAAGAAGTGCATTAACTACCGTGGGTATGCTATGCACATATTCAGTTCTCTCATCAGCATGGCTTTTAAATCCCACAGCATCCCTTTGCATATCTTAATTCCTAATCTCAGTAAACTCTGTTCTCTCCTTTTCGCAAACATAAAATATATGAGCAGAACGGAACACTGAGTCATAAAGGTGGCTTCAGAAAATTGAAATGATTTAGCAAACTGAGTGGCATGGTTAGCTTTTCTTTTGGAAGCTTAAATAATTCACTTGAAATAAAGGAAAGCAGTTTGGTTGACATAATATGCCCTTTAGCAGTTTATATCCAAACCAGTAAATTTTTTTGTGTGGTATTTGGGCTTTGTGGAATGTGTGGAGGACAATGATCTCATTTTCTAGAATTTCTTTGGGGTTAGTAATAAAAGTGATAATTAAAATTACATAGCATGCTCACCTATCCTCTCTCCCCAAAATTTCTTGGTCAGAATAGACTAAATAAGTCCAAAGGCTTTAATATTCCACAGAGACACGAGTATCAATTTAGTAATTCAAGATGAAATAACATTTTTTTCAATCATTTGACAGTCAGTTTTAATTAGGTGCATTCTTAATGGAGTTTTCAGTATGTTCCAGGCAAAAAGATTCTCTGATAATATCCAGATTAGATTATACACATCTCCAGCTTCAAAGTAAAAGCCAAAAATACAAACTAAAATATGTAATTTGTCCCTTGCAAAACAAAGTCAAGTCTGTCATGGTGCTGGCATGTAGAAATCTGTCTTCACTTAAAAAGAGGTAAAATACGTTTTTTTTTAAAAAAAAAAAGCTTGCCCAAGGAGTTAATCACAGCTATCATTCTTGATGTAAGAGATAGAAAGTTTCATATGCTTTTAAGACTCCAGAGCAGGAAACCAGATGCTTACCCTTTCTTTTGCTGCAAAGCAGACTTTCACTTCCTCTCAAAACTTTAATTATAATACTGATGTGGTAAATCAGGGAGTGCCAGTTCAGCTCTGCTGGACATGAATCCAGGAATGCCAGTGTCAATATAGGTAAGTTGATTAAGTGCTGAGTTTTGGGATCCCTCTTGTACTCTGCAAAGCGTGCAAACATGCCTCACCAGTCAGTCCCTACATTAATAACGAGCATGAATTCAGGTGCATGAGACCCTAATATTAGCAAAGAAACCATTCCTCTGAAGCATAAACTCACAGTTAGTATAAGGCTTGTCTAGGAAATTAATTTCTGGCAAAGAGAGGAGTGCAGTTGTAATGCTGGATTCAAACACTCACCAGTTCTAAAACAAGGATGCAGAAGGGAGTATAGGAATCTGGGTACAGTAAGATATGTTTCCTAACTCTGTTTTTTATTTTCCTTCAAAATTATCCTTCTGAGAAGCATATCCTGCTATTTGGGAAGAAAATGCAGAATGTCAGTCAGAATTCTGTGATTTTCAGAAACAGCCAGACCTGGCAAGCACAGCTCTAGATGGACAGAAACGCTGTAGCAGATCATGTACTTTTAGATGTAGGATTCAGAGCACGGATTTGGTAATCAGTGCTTTCCACTGCTATACATCTTGGGAAGAAGGAGGAAAGAAGCAATACTGCATTCTACAGAGAAAGATTATTTGAAAAAGATCTGTCATGACACAACTGTCTTGCAAGGTCATTTGTCACACCGTTAGTGCCAAAACGTTCTTATTGTCTAAAGAGATTTTGAATAAAGAAAATCTCTTTTTAAAAGTACAAGTTAAATTACAAGTTCTATAGGTTCATGACGCCTTGTAAATGCATGCATTTCTTAGCTGAAACAATGAAAATACAAAAATACTCCATAAAACTTGCAAATTCTCAGCTTGCTATTCCAGAAGAAAACATGCAGATCCTTAGATAAGATTATTTTAATTCAGAATTTGCTTTGATTGGAAAACAATAGCAAAGGTCAAACTTCAACACAACATTTTGGGGGTTTTGAGTCAGTATTGAAATGTAAGATCTCTATCAGCATGGCTTGGTTTTATTTTTCCCATTCTTACCCCTCCTTTTAAGGGCTTCAGTGCAGTTCACAGTGATGAGCATCCCCTCCAGCAAAACCATCCCGGTTCTACAGTGCAGACACTTGGATCTTGACATGCAGACAGCAAGTGGGGATGGACTGTTAACCCTGCCATAGCTTTAGGGCAGGAAAAATTTGTCCTGCCCCAGCTCCTCAGCGATGCTGTCCTGGGCTTCCTGATGGACAGGCTGGAGAGGGCTAACAGAGCTG
Source organism: Falco peregrinus (assembly GCF_023634155.1). Taxonomy (NCBI): domain Eukaryota; kingdom Metazoa; phylum Chordata; class Aves; order Falconiformes; family Falconidae; genus Falco; species Falco peregrinus. The sequence continues at coordinate 5,965,374 of NC_073739.1, forward strand.
TGGCTGTACCCCTTCCCCTATGGCTTTTTCATGGAGAAAAGAGTGTTTGTTTCTTCTGCACAGGCTTGCCTCCTGCTCCCCCCCACCATGCCAACACATTGCTTGTGGGCTGTAGCAACCACCCATCCTGCACTGAGGAGAGCAACGAGGACAACTTCTCCTTGGACTACCCTGAGGCAACACCAAGAGCCTTGTGCAACTGCTGCCTTGCTCATACTTTTTTTTCCATGAGTTACCAAGACTTGTCAGTAGCTTTTTTGGTGTTTTGTTTTGGTTTTGGGGTTTTTTTTTGGTTGTTGTTGTTTGTTTTTTTCCCCTGCGTAACTGTTTTATAACATGGGTCACGTGAGTCCAAAAAACAACAATAAAATATGTAGTTTCCCAGTAGTGATGGCTTCTGGCAATGAGCTGCCTATGTCCTAATCTGAAACAAAGGGAGCACAGGAAGAGAGAGTGACTCAGTCTCTGAGTCGCAGAAAGTAAACACTGTCTAACCAGTCTTATCTGGTTTTTAAGAGCTTAAATGAGGCATTTTGCTGGGCCTGGATTTCTTTCGTGGGGGGAGTATGTGTTAGTGACAGACGCAGTTTGTGAACACAGAAAATGCTGCTAAATGCTCCTGATCGGAAAGGTCTGAGAAGTACGTACGTGCTTCCCCTCTAGGAAATGGCTGTATGTCAGGAAGCTTTCAGGGCTTTGCCTTCTCCTAAACAGGTTGGCCAGCACTTTTTAGGGTGGTTTGGGGATGAGGAGGAGTAGGGTTTTTATCAGTAAGGAAACTGAGGGTGCCGCTCACCCGCTGTCCAAGTCAGTGCAAGTCATCTGCTGGGGGAAGGCGCCTTACCCCGTCGCAGTCCTGCTCCTCCTGTGCCTACAAACCTGCCAGCTGTCCAACAGACCTCCCACCCCACGTGGCAGAGACAGTTACCGAAGGTGCCATGGCCTCTCTCTTACTGAGGGACCTGCCACCTCAGGCCCGAGTTCGAGTTCCTCAGCCGTGGCATCGTGCCAGGGAGCAGGACACTCCACACATGCCGCCCTGCTGAGCGCGCCCCTCACTGCCTCGCCGTGGAGGCTCTCCCTTCTCCTCCCCACCGACACGTGTACAGAGGTGTATCCCCAGCAGATAAGCCTCAGTCTGCATTTCAACTTTCTGAAGGTCTGTGAAGCTGAGAGCTGGAGGTGTATTCCAGCTTCCAACAGCTGCTTCATCTTGGGTGTCAGCCTCTTCTCCCAAGTAGCAAGCCATGGGATGAGGGAAAACAAACCCAGGTTGCACCGGTGGGATGTTTAGGTTGGATATTAGGAAAAATTTCTCCACCAAGAGGGTTGTCAAGGGTTGGCACAGGCTGCCCAGGGAGGTGCTGGAGTCACCGTCCCTGGAGGTATTTAAAAGACATGTGGATGTGGAGCTTGGAGACACAGTCCAGTGGCGGGCTTGGCAGTGCTGGGTTAATGGTTGGACTCAATGATCTCCAAGGTCTTTTCCAGCCTACAAGACTCTGTGATTCTGTGGCTTGCTGCTGGGGGAGGGTTGGCTGAAGAAAAACAAGTGCTGGCTATTGTCCTCCTTGAATGACCTTGGAAGCTCTTGGGAGAGGCACCTCCTTTACCTGCTCAGCTCTGCTGTCCCTTCCTCCTCCTCCACGGGTCCTTCAAATCATATGTGTTCCTGGGGAAGCAGGTGGAGTAAAAGCAAACAACTCCCCTAAACAATGACCCCAAAGGAATCAGGCTTCACTTACGTGAACCAGTGCTGTGATTATATTTTAATTACACACTGACATGACCTTTGAATGAGTTGTCCTTCCAGTCATCCCAGGAAGATGCTGGCAGTCAGTGTTTCATACAGCACATCTCAGCGCCTGTTGGAAAACACTGCGGTGTTAGCTCTATTTCACAGATGGAGAAGTCACCAAACAAGGAACCAAGTAACTTTTAACACTGTTAAAGTGGAAGTGCAGAGCCAGGAATTGTGGGCAGCTTTATCTGTCCCAGAAATTCAGGCCAGCATTCTTCAGGCATCAAAATTTCCATAGCAGCTAGGCACTTAGCACCTAGACTTGTGGATGTTCAGCCATTCTTGAGGCAGTATCTTCCCAGATTAAGAAACTGAGTTACTAACAAACAACTTGTTAAATTCTGTGCAAGTTATCTAAAAGCCTAAAAGTAACTTGCATGATCAGTGTTCCCTTATCATGTTGAGGGAAACACTAGAGGTATTTCAGAAATGAGAAGACCAGAAATATTATCCACTTCGGTAGCAATCTGAAGTGAATAAATGTTAACTTAGTTATCAACCTAAAATGTCCTCTGTTGTTTTAGTTTGCCACTTGGTGTCGGCACTTGGCACAGGTTGCTGGCACCAAGTGGCAAAATCAAGCAACAGAGGACATTTTAGGTCACCGCTAATAGTGATTTTGCCCCAGCACTAATTTTGCGATGTAGAGCAATGATAACCCTGTAGCTGGGGCTTACAAGGAGGTGAGGGTGAAGAGAACTGGGCATGAGGGATATACATATACATTTATACATATACATATACATTTATACATATACATATACATGTACATATACATATACATGTACATGTACATATACATATACATATACATGTACATGTACATGTACATGTACATATACACGTACATGTACATATACATATACATGTACATATACATATACATATACATATACATATACATATACATATACATATACATATACATATACATATACATATACATATACATATACATATACATATACATATACATATACATATACATATACATATATATGGGGGTCTGGGGGGAAGGGTCTGCACTATGGATCGACAGAGACACCAGCTGCCAGCGGGGCTGCTTGCGAGTTATCTTCTGGCTGGTGCAAATGTGTGAGTATTTCAGGTCTTTTACTAAATCTTCAAAAGGCATAATAATAATAAAATAATAAATCCAATGTTAATAATAATAACAACAACAACAATTACAATAATAATAGCAACAATATTACTAATAATATTAATAACAATAAATAATTGACAATAATAATCAACAATAATAATGAAGACGTTATTAATATCAACAGCAATAAATATCAATAAGCAACAAGAACAAAAGTATTGCTGATATTATCAGTAATAATAAATAATTAACAACAATAAGAAACAACAATAACAAAAGTATTACCAATATTAGTAACAATAAATAATTAACAATAGTAAGCAACAAGAACAACAAAAGTATTACTAATAATATCAATAATAATAAATAATTAACAACAATAAGCAACAGGAACAACAACAATAATAAAAACTTAAAATTAAAACAATTGAATAATTAAATAATGAAATAATAATAAAAAATGAAAATACCAGATAATGTAATTATAAAATTATGACATTATAACATCATGGAAGAGCGGAATAATAAAATTATGAGATAATAAAATGGCAAAATACTGAAGTAATAAGAAATGAAACAGCAAAATAGTAAAATAAGAAAACAAAGTACGAAATAATGCAGTGATCGCGGCAATGCGCTGCCCGTGCAGGGAGTCCCCTGAGTCAGCACTGAGTCCGCAGTGGGGGGGCGGGGAAGGTGCGGCGCCCCCAGCCCTGCCAGGAACCCCGGTCCCGCCGTGCCCAGTCCTGCCCTGTCCCCTCACCCCAAGTCCCCCCAAGCCCCCCCCAGGCCCCCCCGCCCCCCCGCCCTGCAAACAAGCCGGGGGCTGGGGGGGTGGGTAGAGAAACACCCCCCATCCCAAACCCCAAACAAAACCCAAACCTCCCAACTCCCCACCCCCGCCCCCCGACTCAACAAAAAATCTCTGCTGGCGCTGGGCTGCTTTTACCCATTCCTGGTTATACATGGATTTTTTGATTAATTTGGTTCATGCTAACAGCACGTACTTAGTGTGAAATGCAGATTCAAGGCGCGGTGTCAGCGGGGAAGGACATGGACCAGAGACCTGCTGGAGTCCCCCCTTCTCGCTGGGCTGGGCTGGGCTGCAGGAACCGTCGCCCCACTGTGCCCCCACCTTCGCACGAGGCTCCAAACCACGTGCAGGATTGCTGATTACGGCCGAAGCATTCCCTGACGGTTAAAATACACTCGTTTGCAATATTACCTAATTAACCCCAACCCCTTTGGCTTCATTTGGGGACGCTCCCGGCTGTGCATGCGATGGTGGTGTTGCATCTCACAATTCTCACTGTGAAGCTAGCTGCAGTTTGTCACCGCCGGCTGAATCAGCGCTATGGGAGCCTGGGACTCGCGTGGTGGTATTTAGGGGGAATGCGCCTGTGTGCCAGGAGGTGAAAACGTTTGTGCAAACTCACAGAGCGAGCGCAGCTGCTCCACTGGGAGATGCTGGGTGAACTTCAGTTCCACGCAGTGCAGAAAATCCGAGGGAAAAGCTGGTTAAGGGATGTGCTTCCAGCCTTCCCTGGGTAAGGCCAGACCTCGGCTGCGCTTTTCACCATCTCTGTCATTCTCTCAGTAGCTGGCATCACCGAGGGGGATGTATTCCAGTGCGACTGCCTTCCGCGTGCAGGGTTTGGGCTGTGTCAGGTATGCCTGTTGTGAATCGGTACTGCAGGATGCATGAAAAGATACAGGCAAAGTGAGTCTGGCACAGGCCTACATTGTCATTTTTATCTAAACCCTCTGGGGTGGTTTATTTTGGGATTTTTTTTTATTTTTTTTTTTTAAAGGAAAAAGGTTTCTAAAAAGAACAAGCAGCTTTAAACTTCTTGACTTTAGGTTGCCCAGAGCAACTGATTTCCAGAAAGCAGGTATCCATACCTGAAATGAGGTTCCTTTAAACTCTTTAAACTAAGTAAATACAAACTAGGTTGGTTTTTTTTCTTTTTTTGAGGGGGTGCTAAGGCAGTGACAAGGGATGCTTCACAGTGAATCACATTGTATGACTTTTTTGAGTGGAAAAATAATTTTAGACTGCCATTGGAAAAAAAAAATTAAAGTCAGGGTAATTCAATTTCTCGAAAACTTTTTAAAAATTGGGCCTGTTTTAAAATTTCAAAAAGTGGGTTGGAAATGGCCATTTGACAACTTAATTTTTTGTCTTAAAAACTGCATTTTCAAAAAACATTCTGGATGTGTTTCAATAAAACTGATTTTCCCTTACATCCAGCCAGGAATGTAACCTCCCTTTAGGGTCTGATAACCTCCTTAGGTCAAGATAGTCTTTCCTTTGTCTTTCCAGCTGTAATCACTCCCTGTGGACCTCACCACCCAACTGCATCTGTTGGTGGTGTTCCAGATATGGCGGGTACCACTTCAGATCGGAACACCTGAGAGAGGAGGAGGGATCTCAGCAGAACTGCCAATTAGCTTGCCACAGAGGCTTAAGACAAGGATGGTTTCAAGGGGAGGGGAAGGAGCAAAACAAAGAGCATTTGAAAGGCCAGCAAGGAGGCTGATCAAAGCATCTTGATGGTGGCTGAGGAAAAGAAGACTGCAGGCAGCAGATGGAAGTAGTGACAGCAGAGAGCTATACAGGCCTAAACAAGGGCAAAACACTGGACTGTGTCCAGAGTAGGGTGATGGAGCTGGGAAGGTTCTGGATCACCAGTCCTGTGGGGAGCAGCTGAGGGAACTAGGGGGGGTTCAGCCTGGAGAGGAGGGGGCTCAGGGGGGAACCTTATTGCTCTCTACAACTGCCTGAGAGGAGGGTGTAGGCAGGGGGGGCTGGCCTCTTCTCCCATGCAACAAGCCATAGGACATGAGGAAACAGCCTCGAGATGCTCCATCAAGTGGTTATTAGGAAAAATATCTCCACTGAAAGGGTGGTGAAATGTTGGAACAGGCTGTCCAGGGAAGTGGCGGCATCAATGTACCTGAAGGTCTTCAAAAGATGTGTAGACACGGTGCTCAGGGACATGGCTAGTGGTGGGCTTGGCGGTGCTGGCTCAGCGGTTGGATTCGATGATCTTAAAGGTCTTTTCCAACGTCAATGATTCTATGACTCTAAAAAAAGGTTTTATGGCCTGAGTGGCATTAAGTCACCATAAACTTGGGCAGGAATGAGAAAACGAGCAGTGTGAGGGAGCTCTTAGGTTGTTTCTTTTTATCCTGTGGGTTTCTTGCCATGTTAAAAGCCTGTCCAAGCTCAGAATAGGGGAGACATTGAAAAAATGTCATCTCAAGTTGGAACTGTGCAGACCTCATGACCTCTCTTCTGCAGCTGCAGAATGTCCGTGCAGCACGAACGTCAGTGGGTGCAGTTAGTTCGGAGCAGCAGATAGTCTGAATTCCTGCTCTCTTTCTTCCCCTTTGATTCAGCAGCTGGAAATGGGAGAGCCCAGCACACTGTGACCTGGTTTTTGCACTGTCCTTCAGGAACTTGACAGCGGTCCAAAAAGCGTTCCTCAGATCACAGGCTGTTGACACAGTACCTCAATATGAACCGTGAGCGGGCTGGATTTGTTCTATATTTACTGCCGCTGGCAGCCGCCGGGAACGGGGCTGTGTTTGAAGCCTTTCTAGCATGCTCAAAGCTCGTAATGCCCATAAAATGGATGTTACACAACAAATAGGGTCTGACAGAGCTGGGCTTAGGGTACCACCAGGCAATGCCCCTCCAGCTGACCTGCTGGGTATCTAACGGTGGTGGTGTGGTTCTCACCTCACCTGCCGATGGGTGAGCTATGCTGGCAGAAAACTATTTTTTGGTGCCTTTTTCCTTTTTTTTTCTTTCCTTCCTATCTCCCTCCCACCCCCCCCACCCCCAGTTTAATTCCCTGAGCTGCCTTACTGCAGTGCCAGTTGAGCAACAATGCCAGCATGAGGGAAAACAGCAAGTCAGATGCTTTAGTGCAAAAGAGTACGAGACTCATTGCTGCCTTACTGTCCCCACAGAAACAATGAGGAGCAGGAACAGTGCTGACAAGAGAAACCTGGTCTATGGAGGGTGAGAGGAAGATTTATTTAATTTATGGGCAGCACCCATAGAACATCCCTTTTATGAAGAAAGAAAGGATATAATTAGGTTGAGTGGTTTTATTCTTTAAAAAGGAAAGCTAAGATTTCAGATCTCTGAACAGCAAAAAAAAGCTGACAATTGCTGATTTGGGGTTTTTTCTGTTCCCTTCTTTTTATGCTACCCAGTAGTCTGTGGTAACATTATGCTTACCTAAGAAGCTAAAATCCCCAGAAGTAAGCATTTGAAAATGGGCTCGAATTCAAATGGTGTGTAGGCTTGCATGTGCACACAAGCTATATAGCTGTATGTTCATATGTGCAATTTTCTTATCATATCTTCATCAGTGAGCTGTATGTACAGAAGAGAGAGGGTGGTTTCTCCTCCTCTCTGACTTCCCTTTGGTTAGCTGGAAAAAAAAAAAAAAAACAACCACCCAAAAAACTCTGACTCATGCTGAATTGTTTTTTGCATGGGTTGCAAAGGTTTTAACTTCCAGCCTCAGTTTCCAAGCTCAGCTAGACTCAAACAAAGGGAGCAGAACAACAGCCTGAACTTTCCATCATGTGTTGTGTACCCCTGGAAAGCAGAGGGGTATAAGCCTTATTAAAGTCTTCCAGTGCATATCAAATGGAAAGCAGAGCCCAGAAAATAAACCTTCAAACCAGGATTTCTGCAACTGATTCAACTTCCTTTTTTTTTCTCTTTTCTCCACTAAGCTAACTTTATTATTGTTCCAATCCTGAGACCTCGGCTCTTTCAAACTGACAATCACAATTGCTTCATACTCCTTGAGGGTTCACCTCCTAGCTCTTCAGACCTGCATATGAAAGGCTGATTTATTTATTTATTTATTTTATGGCACTGATTAAATTTGAAGTCTGTAGAGTCATTCTTGCATTTTAAGGCAGCAGTTCTGCTATTGCATGTCTGCTGGCAAGGGCTGGCATGGCATGGGAAGGAGGTGCTCAGAGAGAGTAAATCATCCTCTCACAGGGTAAAGGAACTAAGAATATTACAGAGGTGCTGCGCTACATTGCTGTGGTTACACATCTGTGCCATATGAGACCCATCACCAGCTTTCACTGTAGTGCTTTAAGACTGTAAAAAATACTTCCTCTGAAGAAATGGCAATGCTCTGCAGCAACGGAAACGTACCTTGTGAAACCCCCTCTGAGCAGAAGTTTTGAGCATATTGGCGGGTCAGCAGTTTGAGGTCGGCAGTAGCTTGCATAAAGCAAAACTCATAAACAAGCCGGTGAGTCAAACTCATTTCCTTGACTAACAGGAATAGGATTTCATAAACACAGCAATCGCTCTGCGCTCTGTAAACCGACTGTGAACTGTGCTCGCCAGTTTGTGTCGCGCAGAGACGGGGGGTGGGGGAAGGTAGCCGTTTCCAGCAGCTCTTTTGGAAAGACTGTCAGAAAAGAGGCTCTTTCAGAAAACACGGTGTAGGTTTGACTTCGGGTAACAGGGGAGCCCTTTTAGCAGCACTTGTATAACTTGATAATACTGCCCTGTTCCTGACCTGCTCAGCGTTCAACTAGTGTGTTGCCTTTCATGTTTCCTCTACATGTGTTACATAGTGCTGCCTTTATGTCTTTCTTAACCTATCTATGTGATTAATCTGTGTTTAAAAAAAGAGTCATTGGGCAAGACCAATCTAATTAAGACCCCAGCCTCATAAAGCTCTCTGTCTTTGCGGAGAGGCAGCAAGGTCCTTCAAATTCTCTTTACTCCAGTGGAAATTCAGGTAGATCAGGTTTGCAAGTGGCTTAAGACCTCACTGATGCAAGTACTTCGCATTTTAAACTCAGAACACTGTTTTGCTCTTTCTTTGAAGATTTTTTTACCAGCCTTTTAGAAATGTTGTTTCACCTAATGAAATAGAATATATATTCTGTATTCAGTTACAGCTTTCCCCTGAAGGGTATCTTTTGAAATATTTTAGTGCACAAAAGGCTGTCAGTCTCTTTACTTCTGCTGATAAACATTCTGCCCTTTGTCCTCCCTGCAGCTGCAGACCAACTGTACGCTGTGAATACGCTTCCATGGATGTTTCATGCCTGCAGTCATGTTAAGAGGCTTGGGTGTGGGTCAGGGAATGCAAATAACATGCTGAGGCCCAAAGTCTGGTCTGCAGTTGCCTGTTGTGGATGACTGGTGTAGATCAAACACACCCTCCTCAGGATCCCAGGCTGGGGCAGGGTCGGCAAAGAAGTTCGTCCATTGTTCTGCAGCCTAGAGAGCATCCCTGTCCTTTGTCGACAGATCCCACCTGAAATCTTTCATGGTCTTGACACTGAAAAGGTATTGAAATATCGCAAGGTACCATTAATCCTAAGGGGTTGGTAAATAAACCATAAAAAAGAAGGGAGATGTGTTGGTGTCCTCATCTCCCTAACCTTACCTTCCTCTTGTTCCTCAAAGAGATTGAGTCCTGCTGGAGGACCAGGACCCCACGCAGGTGCTTTGATTTTTATGACAGCTTCAGCCTGGCATTCCCCTTTGTCCGTGATGTGCTGTCAGCCATCCTTGCCACCGCTCTGCTTTCTCAAGCAAAGGGGAGAGGCAGCAGTGGTGAGGCCGTGCCTTGATGTTGCTTCCTTGCCCCCCCGCTGCTGGAGCGGGGCGATGGTGGGCTTCCTCCTCCTCCCCTCCAGCCAGCTGGTGGCAAAGCCCGACAAAGCAGGTCTTGACTCATCACAGGGCAGTAACATCTGTCCGTCACCCGTGACAAATGCCTCTCGCACTGCTCTGTGGTTCCACTACCCAGGCAGTGTGCACTCCGGGGTCTGGAGCACTCACTAGCCTTTGGAAACCAGGGCGGTTGGTTGACATTAATTTGTTCACCCTAATTAGACACCAGCAGTCTCCAGCATTGTCAGTGGGGAGTGGAAAGATTTCTTCTACTAGATTTGTATTACAGCTTACCAAGACGTGTAACAAATGGAAACTAGTTAGCTTTTTGTACCATTTCACTAGAATCCTGCAAGATAAAGTCAAACTTATATAAATTGGAGGACCACAGGTTATTAATTCTATGGGATCAGCCCATCGTGTATAGAAGAGCTTCTTGTTTCCCCTCCATTAGCAATCCCCATCCATATAGCAAGAGCTCCATTTTTCCCGCTCCCAGCCTTCCCGGTGCGCCACTTGTCACTTGCCCTGAATTCCAGGGAGAAACCTCATATTTCTTTAATCCACATTCCTTACTTGTTCATTGGCAAGGCTCTTCCTCTCCACCACTCTGGAATTTCTGTGCATTTCTCTGCTCGCCTGCATCTTTTTTCCTGCTGCCTTGTACCAGTGCCCCTATGCCCTTTACCATTCTCACTCTCTCCTTAACTTCCCTTCTCCCCCTCTTTCGGGACATGATTGTGTTCAGAAGGGTATTAGAAAGTTGATCAAGCTGAAGTGGAATGACTTCCTTGGAAAAAAGTCAAAGATTGCTAGAGTTTGAAGTTCTGATGATCACATTCCAGCAGACTTGTGTCTCCACCCTGCTGTGTTTCTGCTTTCCCAAATGACAGCAGTAGAGTTTTGCCCTTTTATTTTCCCTGAAACTTCAGAACTGAGTGCGTCTGACGTTTGTAAGCCGTTGTGTAACATCCGAATGGAGCAATATCTTCAAGCTGAGAACAAGACCCTGCAAGCTCAGTCAACAATACCAAGAAGTTGACCTGGATAAGATAATTTTGTCAGCTGGAGGTAGATCCTGAAGACTTGGCAGCATCTTCATCCTTGGGGTGCAAGGGCTGAGGGGAACAGGACAGAGAGGACAGGCAATCTACAGACACAAAGCTTTGAGCAAGCAAAACCCCACAAATCACAGAACGCTCAGTCACTAAGATACTGGCAACCAGGTGACTTCTGACCAGTTGTTTCGTTTTTTAGTCATGCAGGTGTCTTAGTGAATGCGAATTGCGGAAGTGAAAATTAGCAAAGAAAAATGGATTGGCTGGCAATCTGCTACGAATATTCCTACAGTGCTTTGCCATAGTGCAATTATTTCAGCTAGAAAAAAAAATGGCTGCAATTATTTTGGAAATATGCTTGGCAGAGGGACTTGGAATGGAAACACAATAAAATTAATATTCTTTTTGACATGCAGTTATGCTGAAGTTGTAGATAATACCTTATGGCACCTTGTATGTGTAACCCCATGTTGTCATCTGGGATAAATCTGAGGAACATTTGGTCTCCCCTGTGGAAGCAGAGAGCTAAACCAGTGTGTGCCACTGCTGAAAACAGACACACAGTGGGATAAATGTTGAATCTTGCAGCCCAAGAGATTTTTTTTGGCATCAGGTAGTAAGTGCAAGGACTGGAGTGATAACTGGGGCAATGGGAGGGAGAAACTTTCAAAACTGTTGCTGATGAGTTAGTGGCAAATAAATCTCAGAAACAACAAAAGAAACCCTGATCAGACCTGAAGGAAAAACTTAAATATCATTGTGAAGTACTGATTTAACTTACCAGAATCAGGCAGAAATGAGTGGCATATTCTAGCTTATACTAAAGTTATATGTATAGATGACCCCTATACGTTCTTTGAGCAGGAATTCGTAATAGTGTTGGGAGTGTAACAGGAAAACTTTGCTGCTAAAGGAGACCTCTTAGAGTAAATATTGAACTCTGTTTCAGGCAACCCGGTATGCGCATTCACCTTAGGCTTTCCACATCTGTTTCATATACATTTATGTCAACAGTAATAGAAAGCTATTACTATATGGGTTTTGGGTGGGCTACATGGAATGAGTTATCATGAAATAAGTAGCTCTTAGTATGAATTAAATATTATTCAGAGTCCTCTGGTGGCTTGTGGGAGCTGAAGGGAGAAGCTAGATCTCTGTTTGGTACAGAGTTTGAAATTAAAGAACGAAATTTTACTGGAAGTAAGGAAAAAAATCAGTTTCAGTCTGGAGAAAGGTAGGTTAAGGTACAGGACCTTTTATAAGATGATATTTTGTTATTTCACAGAAAATTTGACTAAGAACCCACATGTCCACAAGTCTTGTACTTTGCAAAATCTGTAATCTATTATTTTTGTTCTGTATCTGGTGCAAAACCTACTTCGACCCTAACAATTCTACATTTATAAGCAAGAAATCACTAAACAAATAAAAGAGTTGGAACAGATGTTAACCTTTTCACTCTGGGGAAGCCAGATGTAAGAGGACCAAATTCAATAATCAGACTGCCTAACAAAATAGATACCTAGTGTGTGCAGTGATATGTGGAAGTTCTTTTTTTTTTTTTTTTTGTACACTTGTTTATCATTGAAAGTTCTAATTTCTGTATTAAAAATAATAATAAAAAAAAGATATCCTGCTTTTGGAGAAGTTAATGGGCCTTTTGCTACTCGCAATACTAAAGATCTGTTATAAACTAAAGGAGCAGTTCTCAAATGTGTAGCTCTGTGATATTGACTAAGGGAGAATGGGATTTGACTTGGGACCTCCAGAGGTCCCTTCCAATCTATATTATTCAATGTTTCAATGACAGTTTTACAGTTCATTATCAGAGAGCTTCTGCTCTGAAGTACCTGTTGTATTAGTGATCCCCTCTAAACTGAGTAAATCCAATTTATATTTTAGCCTTGGTATCTCTTTAACTTTCTGAAAAGATCATAGTTTTAGGACCAGGGAGTAATGAATGACATGAGCAGTGGGAAAAATACCTGCACAACACATTTCTCTTTGGTTCCTTGGTTAAACTGGTAATTACATAGATACTTCAGTTATCTTAGGCTCAAAAATTGCCTATTTTCATACCACTTCACAAAAAAAATAATGTTTTTTGAGAGTATGATCCTTCTGTAGAGACCAATAAAGACAGCAGAACTTTTGAGGAAATAGCTGGCAAAACCACCTGACTTTTGGGAAGGACATCTGTAAAACAGAACATCCAATGACTGTGCAAGTATTCATTAACTACCAGAAATATCCATACCTGTTTCATCCTTGCAGAATCGCCCTGTCCTGGATGGCAGAGCAGTTGTGATGCTTCACATCACAACCTTATGACATCAGTACAAAAGTTTGGCTAAGGAGTGTAGCTCATTTTTACTTTGTAGGAGCTCAAAGTTTCTTGTTTTGGTGTTCATAACTATTGACAAGGGGCCACTGATTGAGCTGTGGGTGTTTGTCTGTGCACGGGTAGGTGCTGTAACTGTAATGTATGTCATGTCCTCCAAACACAGCCATTGTCTCTCCAGTTTTGGGGCCAAGAAGGGAACTTCCCTCCTCCTGCGAGTGCTGTATAATTGTTCCCTACTCTGTCATAGCTCCAATGCACTCCCCAGCTATTTTGGCTTCCAAATGAGTTACAGAAGAATGACAAAGAGGAGAAACCTACTGAGAAAACAGAATGAAAGTATGATTAAAGTGGTATGACGTGGTGTTTAATGCCAAGCTGTTAGATGGTTAACATCCCATCAGTCTTTCTTTGTGAATGTACATAGACTGAGAGTTGGAGAAAGATGGTAGCTGCTTCCTGGGCTGTAAATGCCCCTTTTTCCACTCTTGCCCCAGTGCTTGTTTGGGTTTTGATCCTCATTAAGAAAGGGAGGAATGAGTTCGGACTCAGTGGACTCTTCTGTTGGTTGGCAATTATGGTACTGGTCGTTTGGAAGTTGGAGTTAATATCTCTACCAAGGATAAACAGGATGAAAGAAAATGGAGAGCAGCTGGCAGAGACCCAGCAGACTCCTCCACCCTATCCCTTCAGAGAATATTTTCTTAGGCTTTGTAACTTGGTTCTCAGTAATGTTAAGTTCCATGTAAGATGGATGTAGAAATACATAGTATATGTTTTTTGAAGTCAAAGCAAACACTGAAGAACAAATTGTGAAATTTTGTTTGGCAGAGGGAGGTTGCATCATTGGCTTTCCTCTCAGCCTCAGGAGGTTTCATAACATCTGAAGACATCATCATGAGTGTGAGAAAGTTGACATTTAAGAAAGAGTCTAGGAATCGGAAAAATTATTAACCATTAAATGTCAAAGATGTGAAGGAATTGCACCAGTGATCACAGTCTGCCTAAGGAAGTAACAACCATGCACAAGCTGAAATATGTGTTGTTATGTCCTGTAAAAAGACAACCCCTATATGCTCCCCCTATGATCCCTTATGTGGGGCAACCCCTATTTGCTCCTACATTTCAGGACTTCAGGAGCTTGTGCTGACTGGGCTCTTACCTGGTGTCCTTGGAGGGCTACCCGCAAGCAGAAGAGGGAAGACATCGATGACTCAGTGCGTGAAATTAGGATAATTTTCTTCCTTAGTACCAAAGGTGCATTTATCACACTGAATTTCATCTGTTCAGTGGTGCAATACCAAGAGATCCCCCTGTAGAACTTTATAACTGGCTTCCTTCTGACTCTCCCAAGTAGTTTTGTATTGTTCAGAGATTGCTGTCATACCACTAAGGATTCTTTTATCTAAATTGCTTATGTGTTGAACAACAGAGATCTTGCTAATAACTATAGTGAAAAATTACTTTATTCCTTATGCATAAATCCCATTTTCCAACGTTTCTAATGTAAAACTGCTTACATAGAACACTCTTCTAACTTTTCTTTATAGAGGTATGTGTATATATTTGTACATGTAGTATGTATTTGCATTTGTATGTATATACTACGTGTAGGTATGTATGTGTGCATATATGTATATGTATGCAGGTGTGTGTATATGTGTGTGTGCAAGTATACCTATGTTAAAGAGAAGTATCTGAATTTTCTTGACTAACGGTTTTATATTGTGCCGCTGTTTGAAGGAAAGAGCTGCAATAACTCTATTACAAAGTCTAGACACTCAGAAAATGATCTGCTAATGCTGACAACATATAAAAACAGACAATAACACTTAATTTGGCCATGAAATGTATACTTCTGGATCACCAGTACTGTTAATGTGAAGATTGCTTACCTTAGTTGGTGTGATGTTTGGCAGGGGGGTGGCATCTTTTTGCCAATATTTTGTCTTTTTTGCCTTCAGAAAATTAACCCAGCTTGTGAATTAGCTGCACAGCAGACCTGACTGAATCCAGGAACTGGCAGATCTTCCTCTCATGGGGCTGTGATATGTTTTGAAGAGGCTGCCTAACGGGTTACATGCTGCAAAAACATTGTTTAATTCTATCTGCAGCAAGAATTCAAGGGGAAAAAAATTAATAGAATACTAATGTGACTGACTTGAGCACCTACTGGCCTCTTATGCACACATGCAGCCTTTCCTGTGGGGTTCCCCCCTTCTTTTTTTTTTTCTTTGCCAATAGAAGTTTTATTTGGGATGAAGAAAGCAAAATCAGGAAAACTGACCTCTTTTGCATGACTTCCAGTCATAAATCTCAAACAAAAAAATAAGGCATCCCTGCACACCTCAGACTGTCAGCAGATGTCCTGCAATCAGACAGACTCAGACTCATGCTGTTCTCGCCTGGCTTTTAGGAATAATTTTCCGTTACCCAGATGAAAGGATCCATTCAAGACATTTCTTGTAAAATGCGGTGCTTAGACCAACAGCATGCTTGAAATGATTATGAGTTGACTGAAGTTGTGGTATTTTTCTATTTCATGTGGATGCATTCAGCTACGTTTTCAGGCTGTGCATTGCTAGTGAAAAGTGACCTGCACAACGAGAGATAACAGAATCTCCTGTGTGAGTAACTCATTTAGCTAATCCACACCTCTGTTTCCAAAGGAAGCCCTTTACCAAGCATTCTGTTTTCTAAAGGTTTAAACAAAAGTTACTTTAGCTACATGAATAACCTAATTGACTGCAGTGTGACTAATCAAGTACATTGCATGAAGGCATATGTAGTCAAGGCTGGGGAATGTAAATGGTGTCATGCATGGCCCTGTCCTTTTCATTCGTTTCCTCATTTGCTTCTGGCAGTGTGTCTCCCAGCTGGATCCCTCCAACTTGCAGAAGTTGGGACTCGTCATTTCTTCTGTGGAAGACCACTAGGGAAAACAGAATTGCTGCAGGATGTAGCCTGATGATTCATCCATTGGATGCTCTCTCCCTTCTGAGTAACAACTGAATCACAGCAGATGCCAGGGGTGGAAAAGACTGCTTGTTGTTGAAAGGTGTGGCTATTTTTAGTGCAATCCTTATATCCTGGTCGATATTCCCTCTTTATAAGACTTTCTAAGGTATGTCACGCCCTCAAACTGCGATAGTAGGGCTGCAGGTAGAACTGGCATGTTTTGCCACTTGCGTCGGCTACTACAGAAAGGCAGTCACTGATTCACGATAAAGTTTATTTTAACTGAAATGAACTGACCTCTTGAGATTCACAGATGTGCATATAAATCCCTAAAATCAACAGCATGTTTTCTGGGGAAGGATAGGTGTACACGTGAGCCTAACCCAGAGGTGATAAGGGAATTTTTGTGGAGCTTTTCCTCCATGTCTTTCCTTGCTGTGTCCAAACCAGATATACTGTTCAAGACAGAGCTGTACCCCTCTGTGATATTTCTTAATACCTTATCCAAGACGTAGGATATTTGAAAGTTTTTCTGAAAGGTTTTGGAAGTTTTTTAATTTCGGGCAGTTCCCCTCGTTCATGTTTTGTACATTTCTTAACGCTGTGAGGGGCTGGGGATATTAATAAAAGCAAGAGATAATGAATTACAAAGTATTTCATGCTAATTTTGGAATAATTGCTCAGCCAGGAGAGTTGATGGTTGGGGATTTGGAGTACTGCTTGTTGTTGGGTTTTCCTACATAAGAACGTGCTAGCTAAGATCTAATAAAGAACACTTTCATCTTTTTCATTAACTATAGCTTATAGATCAGTAAATAATAAAAATCAGTCTTCCTGGCTTATTTTAGGATTTCTCCAGTTCTCTTCATATATGTCTTTGGGGGATGTATAATGCGTATTCTTATTGGTTTTTAAGGCCCTCTAAACCTTCCTCACCAGCTCTGCATCTCTGGGAACTAACTACAGTACACTCCTCAGCACATGTGAGTCCATGCAATGATGACCTGCCATTAGTGTGTAGATTTTACATACCACACTTTTTGACATGCTTTTCTGTTGTGGGGCAATTTTCTCTCAAAAGAGCTGTTTGTTAGCCTTTGAGTGGCTATTTTTAAACATAAAATGAATACCTTTTTTTTTTTAATTACTTTTTCCTGAGCCCCTCTAATTCATGTTTGTGGATTGTACACCCTGATTTTTTTAAACATGGGGTATTGTATCCTATAGAATTTCTAACTAATCCTGCTGGTACTACTTGGGGCAAATGGATAGTCCCAGTACTGCAGGGTGGGGAGAGAAAAGAGTTATGATGTTTGGGTAAACCTGCTGTCTGAAGCTTTTTACACACTAATGAGCTGCAGATAACTGTTACTTTTTTTTTTTTCCAAGTTAAAGAAAACTTTCTCCTTCACTTTCCCTGTATTGTTTCTGCTGCTTTCTTCAATGACTGAATTTTTGCCATTTGCTAAGTGGGACAGAAGTGAACAGGCTTGTGGTTACTTTACATCCTTGTTTGTGTATCGGGTTAATTAATAGTATAATTTGTAATCCTGAGAATGGTACTGACTAATTCACTGAGTGCTAATGACGTGTTCGTCTAAATTGCCAGTTTAAGAGGTAGGGGCAAATCCTCATGCCTTGGCTGAGATTTTATTCTGCCCTGTAATTACTCAGTATCTTCATGAGATTTTTTCATGAATAGAGGTGACATGAAAACTGAAAGTGGAGTGTCTGCTTGCAAGGTAATACTTAGGAAGGGGGAGGAAAAATCTGAGACTTCCTTTCTGTCCCTGTCCCACTGGGTCCTTCCTTCTGCCTCCTGATCTTCTTGCCTTCAGTGTTCTTCACTGAGCTCCCCAAACTCCTCATCTCTCCTTCCCTTACCATTGCAGTGGATCCCAAATAAATTAATCCTCTCGTTTGCCCCACACCTTTCTTTGTTCAGTGGTTGTGTGTTAATCTGTTGATGCAAATACAAGCGTTAGCTCCACAGCTGCCTCCACCATCACAGAGATGAAGACTTGCCTGATGCAGCCTGTTGGTCCTCTTTGTCCCTTTAGTCTCCTTCCCACCTTTCTTCATCAAAGCCTCCTTTAACAGGTGGGAGGGTCAGACCCAATCTTGCAACTAGGGGTTGAGAAGAAAATGTATTCCTTACCTAAGAGAGGTTTTAGAAGCAACCCTGACCTTGAAAACAAAGTGTCTGCTGCCTACAAAACTAAGATAACCTTAAAAATGAACAGGTGGGGGATGGAGAAAACACCAATGAGCCATGGTGGCTTTCACCACGCAGTGGTGCAACCTGAGGGTCTGAGCAGCATTTGAAGGAAAGGTGAAATTGCTGCAGACTGCTGGGTAATGAGTGGTAGGAGTGCTAGATGGGGCAGAAATCTTGCTGAAAGCTGAACTTTTCATCCATAGGAAGACTTCTCCCAGGAATAACTTAGGCCTCACCTGAAAGGGATATCTCGCAGGTGGACCCAGCTGTGGGCAGCCACAGTGGCATTGTCCCCAGGGTGTTTGTAAATTGTCTGATTGAAGGATGCTGATGACCCATCAAGCCAATTCGTAATGAAGATGGACAGAATTTTGTGTGCTAATTAAAGCTCATTTGGTATTGCTCAGGGCTCCAGATGAAGCTGCAAAGTGCATCGCTTCCCAGGGCAAAGCACTGCTGCTGTTTTACGGGCCTCTCTTACTCAGGGCCAGCTTTAAAGGCAGTGGAAATGGAAACTGGCCTTAGCCAGCCATAGGCCAGAGAAAGGGGAAAAAAAATAAATTTACCATTTGCTACTGCCTTCTGAGACATTCAGCAATGGTGAGGAATATAATTCCTTTTGTATTTTATTGGGCAATGAAGTTAGCAGCAAAAGGTGACAAAGTGTAATCTAAGAAAATAAGACTGGTTCAACTGCTTTTATTTCCTTGTTGCCTTCTCCACCTTTCAGTCCTTCTACCTAGCTGTTGCTAAATATTTCTCCTAGGCAACACAATCTCATTGCTACTTGTGTGGAAATTCACACTTTTCTTTTGTTAGCACTTCATGGTTCTTGTGTGTGACACAAAATAGTCAGTATTGCCAGCTGCCGCCATTCAAAAGGAATAATGAGAAAAGTTTTTTCTTAAAAGAAGTACATTTGCAGGTGATACGTATGCACGTGTCTAGCATTGTGAATGTCAGGTTTTTGATGCCAGAGTGAACTCTGGCTGTGTTTTCAAACCTTCCTCAACAATGTAGTAGACATTGACTTATCTTTATTTCATTGGAGATTCTCCTGTTATCACCTAACGAGGCATGAGGTCTTTAATGCTCAGATATGATTGAAACCAAAACGCAGAACTTGGAATGGTCTCCTGTGCTCTGCTAACAACATAGCAATTAAAATTAAAACTTTTATATTTTGCTTTTCAGGTTTGGGTGTTTTGGGGAGTTGGTTTTTGGCGTTCTTTTTTTGGTTTTGTTGTTGTTTTCATTCATTGATTAATTTTTCTTTTTTGTAAAGTATGGGTATTATATGGTGTATCATATCATTATGAGATGATCTCGTCATCATTACATCCAAAACAAACAAAAAAATGCCCTGCCTTCCAGCCGTGAAGTTGTTACTTCTGTTGTGTGTGTTTAAGCAGCAGAGTCCAGCCTGCAGCCCGTGCTGCCCCCCTTCCACCAGCAGCCTGACGGAGCACTGAGATGTTTGCGTGGATGAGAGGAAATAGTTACAGCAACTAAATATTTCTGATTTCTCTTTAAGGCAGTGGAATGAGTTTCTGATGTGTCTCTTGATCCCCACCTGCAACGTTAAGGATGAGCCCATGGTTGATCTTTGCAGGCTTGGAGGGTGGGCTGAGTCCATTGCCTGGCGCTTGACGTGGGTTTGATGACAGCAGGGAGAGCGCAGTGCCCCGTTGTGATTGCGGTTACTTTGTCCTGCTGCCTTTTCTTTAAAAGAAATTAAAAAATAAAAAATTACAGCCTACTAAAGAGGAGCTTCTGCTTAGCGAAAGTGACACTGTGAAGTTTTTTTGGTGTTTTTGGTCTGTGCCTCCTGTCCTGCTGGTGCTCCTGAGAAGTCACGAGACATTCAGCCTTGTGTGCTACCAAGACAATTGCTCCATACAGCTGATCCCCATCAGCCAGGCCATGGAGGGATGTGTCAGGGTTGACTGAGATGACTCAGAAATAATAATAAATAAATAAAATAAAAAGAAAGGGGGGGTGGGGAAGGCGGGGAATAAACCAGACGTTGGTTTGTGAAAACATGACTCAGCTTCTGTTAAGTAAGCCCTCCGCTCATGCACGTCCCGTCAACTCATTACACAGCACGTTTCATGGGGTATTTCGCATTTCTTTCCTGGCTTGTCCACTCTGATTTCCTGTTTACAGTAGGCTAGGGAGAAAACTCGCTGGAATAGAATGGGAGCGGGGCCCGGGCTGCGGGGGCAGCTCGCTGTCAGAACAAGTTTTGCAGGGTTTAGCTCTAAAACTGTCTGTCCTAGCATTGTCCTGGTCTTTATCAATAAACATTATTGTAATTTCATTCAGGCAGCAGTTGTATGTTCTGGTATGCGTACACCAGCTGTCTTCCTGCTCTTACATTCAAATCATTTCCCAAGCCTGAATGCTTCATAAATCAGAAATAGGCGTGTGTCACTTACAAAGCCTTTCATTTTAATGCGTTTTTTTTAAATGTATTTCCTTATTTCTAAATCTATCTTAACAAAATTATTCCCTTAATAACTGTGGCTTTTAAAAGCTTTTCAAGCATACAGATTTGAACGCATACGGAGAAAACGGAAGTGAGAAAATTCGTGCATTTCATGTGCAGGTTTGCTTTCAGATTTACGGCACAAAACTTAACAAATACAGGCTGCACCTTTGGAGAACAGATAATAAAATAAAGGCACATGGGGATCTGAGTTTACCTCCAAAATAAACTTCCTTTTCTTTTATGCATACCAAAGAACCTGAAGCGGTTAATATCTCTAAGAAACTCTGGGACGCGGGGCTGGTCCATCTGTTCCATTGTCAGTGACTGTCCCAATGACACACACACGTATGAGAACAGGAACCTCGGGAACTTTGTATACAGCCACGTGACCTGAGCGCTAAACCCTACGTTCTACCAAACCAGCTTCAATGGACATTTAAAAAAAACGTAGCGCTATATAAAATAAAGTGTGCAACAACTGTTTTTTGTAAAGAAATATGGTTTAGTTTTAAGCCTCCAGAAGGTTGTTTATCATATTCATTAACGGGGGAAGAAACAAAAAGCATTTTAAATATGGGAAGTAAATTGCTGCTATCTTTTTTTGTTTGCTTGCTTGAAAAGTATCTTATTTTTTAATCTTAAAATGAAATCTGTCTTTTTTTTTTTTTTCCCTGTCAAGTTATTTGATGTAGTCTTTTAGACTAGAATAGCTGGAATGTGTTGCTGATTATAGTAATTGCCTAGTCTTCCTTTACTTAAAAAGAAGCACATGGACTTGAAAAACCATAATGAAGGAAATCATTTGGGTAGCTCTCTCTGGCAAAGAATCCCTTCCCTTCTCTTTAAGGAAAGTGCTGCTTGTATGTTTTATGATTCACTCACATGAAAACTCATTCAAATCTGAAATTATCGGAGGCTTCACTTAACACTTTATGGTTATACTGTAAGATGTGGGAGATGGAAAGTATGTAGAATATATTGCTATTTAAAGTTTCTAAGCCTGCTCAGCTTTGAAAGTCTCAAGACTACTGAGATCATAGTGGAAAAAGTATATGAAGGTGGGAAAGCAGTCTTCAAAATACTTAATATGTTTCTATAAAGACTAAAAGGAGATCACTAAGATGGTTTTCAAATACCGAGCCTCCTACATAAGGCTTTTATGGCATAGGAATTACTCTGGACTCACACACACACACACACACACAGACAGAAAAAACTATACTTAGATGCTGTACTTAGTAAAAGTCAAGGCTAAATTCTCCTCAAAGACAGGTCACCCAGAGAATTCAGAGAGCAGATTAGATTTTTGATTTCTATCTCGTCCTTATTTGTGCATATTTATTAACTCCAGTGCATGCTGAATATTCTGACAATAAATAAAGTCTTTCTTAAGCAAATATTTTTGTTGAAAAGCAGGTTTCTGGTGGATAGCATGAACGTCGCCTTGTTCTCAGAGCTTTGACCCCTACAATGAATGGAAGGAGAAGATGAGCACCCATATGGTGATAAATTATTTTAAATGGAAGAACACAACTGTATCTTGTATTAGGTTAAAAAGGTGAGGTTATATTACGTTATGAGAGTTAACCTTTCCTTGTGCATCATTAGGATAGTCACCTCATGCTTCAAAACATCACTTTCTGTTGTCATGGCTAATGCACACACCCCATGGTCCACAGCTCAGAGGATCAAGGCAGAAAATTTTGTGTTATAAACATAACAATATCATTGCAAACTGTAGGACTGAGTTGTCACCATTTGGTCTGTGGCCACTGTTTTAGGTGACTTGGCAGGTAGTCGTAGTGCTTTGAGAGCTAGGTTTGGTGAACATGGGGCATACAGGCCCCTTGCTTCCCTTCCTCCGGCAGTCTCGTGCTAGGCAAACAGGGTGTCTCTGCGCACAGCGCTGTCGGAGGGGTGCTGGTAAATGGGATTTCAGATAATGGGTCTCCAGTGCGGCAATCCTCTGTGCTGCCTATGGATTAGCTGCATTAAACAACATACTTATCTTTATCCAAGCGCTCTGCTGTGAGTGGTGGACGCCACTGCTGTCCTTCCAGAGTGACAGGGCAAATAACTTGTCGGTGACAGCACTGATTGCTTTAGAGAGCAATGGAAATTAGATCAGTGTCTATTAGGAGATGACGTGGGTATCAGACAACTCAGCACAGGCTGGCTGGCAAGACCTTCAGCTTTCTGAAACACTCAGGGACTCAGAAAAAATCTGCAATATAGTAAATTTTTCGGTATCGTTTTTTTTTAGTTTCTCTTGCTATAAAAGTCAACCCCCCTTAACATTACTTAATGCATTACCAATGAATTATAGAAGTTCCTCCAGACCTGGCAGAGCATGTGCAAAAGAAATCCGTGTGCCAGTGACGTACCCAGAGTGCCACCAGCTTGGCAGGCAGCAGACGTGCTGTGATAAGTGCAGAGCAGTTGTGGGTGTGCTGGGTGCACCATGCTGCATCTGTGAGGCCTGGCAAGTCTGATGGAGCCTTCTGCAGTTGTGGTTGCAGAATTCTCAGCTTTGGGCCAAAGAAATCATTAAGTGAAACACAAGGATGCACCCAGCAAATTTGCCTTTGGTAAGCTGCACGAGCTAACTGTGTCTCTTAATTTTACAATACGTTTACCCTGTAGGATGCTGCATTCCTTTCATTTCAGAAATAATAGTTTAGATTTCATTATTTTCATTCATACACATCTTTAAAACATTTCCTCCTCGTCATTCTGTGGAGGCAAAGTTTTGAAGACTGATTTTTTGATGCTTATTCTCTGTGATTTGGGGGAGAAGTCTCCTCTTAGAACCTTCCCTTTAAAAAATGCAAGTTTTTTAAATACCGGTTTGACGAACAGAACAAAAAAGCCAACAAACCAACCCACGTAAATTTTCCTATAAATAGCTGCCTGAAATAATGTATCTGATTAAAACCTACAGTATTTATGCTTCTCTGTGTTCTACTCACTAGCCTACGGGTTGAAAGTCACCAGTAGAATGTCATCATTGCCAGATTCTACATCTGGATGTTTGATTTATTTGACAGACATGCAACATCCAAAATATCCAGGCGTATTGCCAGTGACTGTTCAGATGTTGGTGCAGGGGAACACACGATGTTCTTCACAGACCAGTGTCCAGTCATTCCCCCAGAACTGCCTTTTTCTGGCTGTCTTTGTGTTGATCCTGTGTGGTTTGAGTGAAGCACTCCTCTATCAGTTTTCTTCCATGAAAATAAAGATGATTGGGGAAGCTGAAAATTTATTTTTCGGCAGGGTTAGTAATATAGTAATTGTGAATCAGAGCTAGAATAAACTGAGTTGAAGAGCCAGGAGTAAATCAAGTCAGTGAACTACAAGGATATCAACAGAATAGAAGGGATTTTAGCTTTTTAAGTCAGTAAACAAAGTCAGTGAGGACAAATCCTACTTTTTATGATAATTTTTGCCTTTTCTATGTACTGTGTTTATGGAATATGAGGCCCAAAATAGAAAAAAAAAAAAAAAAGAAAGAAAAATAGCTATATGCACCATCATGTAGAAGCAAAAAGTGCATTCATAAGGTTTTGTGCAAAACTGGGCTTGTCATAATCTGTATAAGCACAAAAAATGTGAAAAGGCTGAGCCTATTATTTCTGTTTCTTTAATAAGACCGATTGCTTACATGCTATTTATTTAAATAATTGCAACCATCTTCTTCCCCCACCCTTGCTTTTTCCTTTTGAAGGGAAAGAACTCCTAGAAATAACTAGTGTCAGCTGTGAATTCTGTAGGAGGAGCCAAGAATACAAGGCCCATGCAAGTGTGGACAGATCTGACCCTGCTGGGGAACAGGGTGACACAGTCCCTTTCCCCCGGCCGGGGTGAGCAGGCGGGTGCCAGCAGCACCTTTTACAGAAGTTGCACAGGGAGCCAAGGGGCTGATTCTCTCTGCAGCTGCTCCGGAGAGCCAGCCAGCCCTGGCCGTGGGTGAAGGTGCACTTTCGCTATCCCTGCCCTGAGAAGACAGCACCCACAGCCTGCGCACGGGACAGGGTGCTCCTGTGGCACCCCTGTTCACGTGGGTGCTTGCGTTTACACCGCTGGGTGCGGGGTGTCCCGTGCTCACCCGTGACTGCTGTGCTGCATCCAGCATCGTCAGCTGCCTCGACTGCAGAGTCCGCGCTGCGCCCAGTTTGCAGCCTGGTAGTGCAGAGCGAATTAAGCAGATGGCACTGTGATGAGGTTTCTTGCTACGTTGCACCAGTTGCATCCATGGCACATGCTGCTGCCACTGACAAATCCCAGTAGTTCTTCCTTTTCAGCAAGCTGCGTTGCTCTAAAGATTTTTTTTTCCATTTTTTGTCTTTTCCTAACAACGCTAGCCCTAAGGCTTTTTTTGGAGACTGGGTTAGAATTTACGAATGTGAAACTTTTTAAAGGTCACCAGAAATTCTGTCAACAGCTTGTTTTGCACAAGTGCTGGAGAAAAGCATTTGGTTTGGTTCCTGGGTACGATTCCGGGCACCCTAGAACAATCCTATAACAACATTTTGAAACCCCTTATTGAAACTGTCACCATATTCAGAAAGATCTATGGGCTGCAGAAACAGAACGTCTTCTTATAAGGATGGAAAATACAACAGCTTGTGCAAGTCCAAAATGTCCTTGTCTGAACTCGCAAGATCTCTGTTTTGGGTAACCAGTCAACAGACTTCTGGATCACATAAATCAGAGATGTTCCTCATCTGCAGTTGGCGCGGTCCACACGTGCGAGCGTGTGTGTTTGGGTGTGTGCACCTGCTGCCCCAGTGGACTTGCAGGTGATGGAGGTGATGCAGGTTGATGGGGAATTTGCTCCATCAGAGGTCCCTGGAGGGCTCTGCTTGCACGCAGCAAGGGACTTCCCTGCTGCAACGTGCTTATAAACTGCAGGATGCACTATTGAGGCGAAGATATCCATCATGTGTTTGTCAGGGGTGAGATATCTGGCTTCTCTCTTGGTGACTGCTCTGGGTAGAGAGGCCAGTCGCCAGTGCAAAATTTGGCTTTCTTCCTTCTCCCTGTGCTGCTCTCTGCTTGCAATAATAGCAACTTTTCTTCTTCCCCTTCAGCTTTGCTCGAAGTGAGCCAAGGAGAAAGAAATGACTTCCTGGAGTACTTTGTATTTATCAACTAGTTGCCAAGAGAGTAAGGTTTATCACAGTGGAGCTCGCCTTTTGCAGCAGCAAATAAATGGAAGCAATGCTTGTACTCTGTTTCAACCTTCAGCATGCTCTCAAGTGTATTTATTTCTTGTCTATTCTGGTAGTGCCAGAAGCTTAGTTAGTGTTAGGGCATGCGAAAGAGTACCAAATGCATGCCACAGAAATGAATGTATTTTAAAATGACTTTCTAATTGCGTATGGTAAGCAGAAAGGATTTGCACAACTGTAGGGTAATATAGCCCTCATTAGGACAGGGTTTCCATGTGTTAGCTACATGAAAATGATGTTTATAAGACATTTAAAGCTTAATTTATTGGGGGTTTGGGCGGGTTTTTTGGTGTTGGTTTGGGTTTTTTTGGGTTTTTTTTGAGGTGTGTGTGGAGGGGTAATTGTGAGACACTGGTAGGATATCTTATCCCACAAGTAAAAAAAGACATGAGTTCACTGCGGTGTATGCCGATATTAGTTGTTCCCATGTATGCTTTTAACATGTGATAAAACACCTTCAAACACCTTCAAGGCAAGTCAATTTGCATTCTTTGCAAGATACTTCAGAATAATGGTGCTGAAATACCTTAAAATAGTTCCCATATTGCAACTGCCTATTTACTAGGTCATACCATGAACAAAAAGTAAATGTTATACTTGATATTCACAAGTCTTCTATCTAATCACCACTGCTCCTGGTGCTTTTCAATAGAAAAGATGATTTTCGGGAGAAAATGTGTAGTGCCTTTTCAAGTACATTCTGGGAAGGTATTTCAGGTCAGAAAGCCAGATGAAAGAGATTTGCTTTGAGGAAAACCAGTTTTATATGAGGGTTTATTGGTGGCATAGGATACATGAGCAAATACCAGCCCCAAAAGGAGTAGGATGTTTTGAAGTGCTAAAAAGTTTGACTAAAGTGCAGGAAAGGGAAGGCAAAGGTATTAAGAGAATTTTGTTACCTCCTTTGGAATACTTTGAATTATAAGGGGGGAAAAGAGGGGCAAATCAGAAAGAAAAGTAAGCCCTATCTTGTGGTCCGAAAGTGAATTTAAACTACATTGTCCTACTTCTGCACAGGCTAGGTATTGTTTTCTTCATTTGTTTTGTTTGGGAGGATAGCTTGATGTGGTACCACTGACAAATCGCTTTATTGCTTTAGAGGTGCACAGCTCTGTCACAATAAATGGTGTTTGATGCACTAAAAAAATAATGGGCAGCAGTAAAACTGTCCTGTCTCAGCCTGTTAAAAGATAGGTAAAAGGACCATTTAGTTTTGATTTATGGGAGTTAATCAAGTAGCTGTAAAACACTGACGCAGGTTTCTCTTTGTTTATACCACATATTTAATATTGAAATAATTTTTGAAATTGGAGCTGAAGATGTTACGGTGATCTATTCTTTTAGCAATCCGAACCGGGAAAAATGAGCTGCTTATGGAAGAAATGGACTAGTGCTCATGGACTTCAACTGATTTAGGGTAGGTGCCCAAACAAGGGTGTAATTGATAAAAAAATAATTTTGTTAATGGGAAGTCATTACCTGGTGAACACACTTTTTATGGAGCTACCGAACCACAGAGGGATTTATTAAATTGTGTTTCTCAGCTGATGGGCAACCATGACAGACTTGCCTTCAATGTTGCTATGACTGTCTCCAGTTGACAGCTCCATTTCAGTTTTAGGCAGTTCAATGACAGCAAGGCCTTGCTTAGATCTGGGCAACTGCATGAATTTCCAGATAAAAATAAATCATACTAGGTTTTGCAATAAGTTTTCCCCTCCTCCTATGTTCCCTCCGTGCATCCAGCTGAAAAAAATGATGTTCGTATCTCCTTTGAGAAAGACTGAATGGCATCACGCTCTCCAGTTTATTTTAGAAATAACATTTATTAAACCACTGAAGAGCTAATGGGCCCTGGCCTCCCCATCCCAGAAAGTTCGGTGGAGAGCTGGTGAGCCAAAGGCATGATATAGCGTGGCGAGTCTCGAGATGGAAGGCGAGTCCTCGGTGGTGGTGTGTGGGAGCGATGGGGACCACTGTGCTTGGTCGTTCCCTCCAGCGTCCCCAGCTGGAAGCCCTGCAGGAGCTGCTGGAGGTCGATGGAATGCACCACCTCAGAAAGACTGTGGTTCTGCCCCTCTGACCCGCTCTGGTGCGACCCACCTGCGGCACTGCCTTCAGCGCTGGTGCCCCTGTGCAGGAAGGACATGTCCTGTGGGAGCGAGTCCAGAGGAGGGACATGAAGATGATCAGAGAGCTGAAGCATCTCTTGCATGAAGATGGGCTGAGAGCTGGGGTGGTTCAGCCTGGAGAAGAGAAGGCTCCAGGGAGACCTTACAGCACCTGCCAGCACCTAAAGGTGAAGCACCTAAAGGGAAGCTGGAGAGGGGCTTTCTACAAGGGCATGTAGTGATAGGACAAGGGGGGATGGCTGTAATCAGAAAGAGGTAGGTGTAGATTAGCTATTAGGAAGAAATTCTCCCCTGTGAGGGCGGCGAGGCGCTGGCCCAGGCTGCCCAGAGCAGCTGTGGGTGCCCCATCCCTGGCAGGGCTCAAGCCAGGCTGGACGGGGCTGGGAGCAGCCTGGGCTGCGGGGAGGGGGCCCTGCCCGGGGCAGGGGGTTGGAGCTAGGCGATCTTGAAGGCCCCTTTTGACTCAAAACAACGATTCTATCACGTGGCTTTTTCTTGTATAAGACATCAGATTCTACTGCTGGAGCAGCAGAGAATGAATGCATAGTGACAGGTTTTGCACTTTGATACTAGTTTCTGGATGTGCTTTCTTTGAATTTTGTTTTTTGGGGGTTTTAAATTCTATATTCTTACCCTCCTAAAAATACACCTCCTAAACAACTCTTTTTAAAAATTATTTTATTTTTATATATATATATTTTTATTTAAAACCTTTACCTTCTCTTTTCTAGGTCATTGTCTTTCATTCAAGTATGTGTCCTGGTTTCAGCTGGGATAGAGTTAATTTTCTTCTCAGTAGCTGCTGCAGTGCTGTGCTTTGGATTTACTATGAGAATAATGTTGGTAACACAGTGATGGTTTCAGTTGTAAGTGGGTAATGTTTATGCAAAGTAAAGGAATTTTCAGTTTCTCAGGCCCTGCCAGGGAGAGGGCTGGAGGGGTGCAAGGACTTTGGGGAGGGACACAGCCAGGACAGCTGACCCTAGCTGACCAAAGGGATATTCCATACCATAGAATGTCCTGCTCGGTATATAAACTGGGGGGAGTTGGCTGGGGCTGGCTGACGGCTGCTGGGGGACTGGCTGGGCATCAGCCACTGGGGGGTGAGCAACTGTATTGGGCATCACTTGGGTGTTTTTTATTCCTTTCCCTTTGGATTTCATTCCTTGCACACCTTCCCCCCCCTTTCACCTTTCATCATCATCATCATCATCATCATCGTTATTTTTCTCCTATTGTATTTTGCTTCAATAGTTAAAATTCTTATCTCAAACCTCAAGTTTTACATGCCTTTCTGATTCTCCTCCCCATCCCTCTGAGGTGGTGGTGGTGGTGAGAGTGGGGGAGCAGGTACATGGTACTTAAGTTTCTGGCTGGGGATAAACCGTAACGGTCCTTTTTTCCAGTCCCCACCACCAGATGATCTTTAAGGTCCCTTCCAACCCAGACCACTCTATGATTCTACAATGTCACTTTTGTCTTGTAAGATGTCACCTTTTTTTTCTCAGACTCTACCGCTGACGCAGCAGAAAATTAAGGTATAGTCCTGGGCTTTGCACTTTGATACTAGTTTCTGGATGTCTTTTTTTTTTTTTTTTTTTAATAGTATTTTTTTGCCCCCTTAAAAATACATCTCCTAAGTGACTCAATTTTGATGTTATATTTAAAGCTTTCACCTTCTCTGTTCTAGGTCATTGTCTTTCATCCAAATATGACAAACATTTATTACAGCAAGGTGCCTGAAGCAAACGCAAAATGCAGTGTCCTTCTGAACTCCGAGTCTTCTCTGTTACAAGCTGGGTTAGATGGCAGGTACACTGTTCCACTCAGATTTCATAGCAGTACCCAGCTGCTCCTCAGAAGCTACTGCTCTGTCCTAATGTCCACTAGGTCAGGAGATAAGGAGGATCCAGCTCTTAAAATAGCATGCTGTAGCTAGGTGGGGCAGTTCCAGGAGTGAGCGATTGCTGGGAGAATAAATAGGTTAGCTTTCTCCTATTCCCAGGATACGGTCTGGGAGGCAGGTGGAACATGCCTGACAATGTGTCTTTGCAAGTGGTTTTCACTAAAACCTCCAAAATCTAGGAGCTGAAATCCCCAGTAAAGGTCACGCAGTGCAACTGGTGGTACCTCAACTCTCCCCAGACCTCTGAAGGGGAGTTCTGCTCAAAATCAAGGACACGTGGGAAGTCTGGACTCTACGTCCCCATGAGCTAGTTGTTCTGCAGTACCAGCCTGCTATGCTGGGCATTTGACTGTGTACCTGGAGCCACAGAAGTTGGCTTAAATTGGCAGAATTCACCTGGGCAAAGATATTTCCCAGCGGAAAATCATTGCTGGGTGGGCGCCCAGCTTAATGTGCTGCTTCTGGAGACCCTTCTTCAGTTCTGCAGCTGAACTTTGTGCTTGTGGCCGTGCTGTGAAAAGCTAAGGGGGCCGGAGTTCATGGCGAGTCAGTGGTTTGTTTCTGTAAAACACAAAAAAAAGCTTAAATTTAGAAAGGGGTTAAAAAGTGATAGATACGTGTTTTAACTAGATAATTGCCAGGAAATGTGTCAATCAATTTTGCAACATTGCCCTGTGTCCCTCAGAAGCTCAAGTGCTCAAGTGCTGTAACTTGCTGCCCTTCTGTGTGTTGTCACAGACAGCTGATGTGGAAGAGCCTTTGGTTTCTACATCCTGGAGTAGCACAGATTCGTGCGCACACAGGTATTGTAATATTCAGAAGCAAGAAAAATTTGCAGTAAGAAAGTCAGATCTCAAATAATACAAGTAACTCCAAGCTTCTAAGAGCGCTGACAATAAAACTAAACTTAAATTGTTAAAGGAGACGTGCTGGTCTAAAATGTGAGATTTCAAGAAAATGTTGCACAGAACTGCGAGAAGTATGTATCCCTTAAATGATGTTAATGTCAATTTAAATTCCAACACTGCCACACGGCATTAGAAACTTGGTTAGTAAGAAATTTTCTGCTGGTATTAGGGAAAAAAAAATGTATCTTGCTGTTGCTCTGCTATGAAGAAGCTCCAAGCAGATGTGCAAAACGCGAAACTACCTTTTTTATGCTTCTTATTGAACTGGAACTGGGGCAAACCCGACTGTTATTAATAGGGAAAAAAATCCCTGAAGTCTGCTTGAATTCTCCAAACTCAAAATTAAGCTGAACACTTTCACAGGAGGAGGTCCTACTGTTTGCTTTACGCACCATGTTCCATCAGACGTTTGGATGTCCACATCAGCAGCAGCACCATTAAACTGAGGGTAGAGTGCTGTGGGGATGCAGTGGTCCCCAGCACACCAAACACCAGCGGGGAGGAACAGGTCACGCTGGCCGCTCAAGCCCCTGGCAGCTCGCCTGCTGAACCTTCTCTTAGGTCAAACGACATGTTGATACTGAAGGATGACAACAGTCCGTTTTGTCCGAGGCTCAGCTGTGCGTGGCATGCGGAAGCCAGGCACCACGGCAGTGCCTCACTGCTGGCACGCTGGGGAGCTGTAGGAATCCCGCGCAGGGATCCATCAAGCAGGGTGCACGTTGCAGGAGGACGTTTTCAACATCTGGTTGTCACACCACACCTGAGGAAACGGTTCTGAAGGGCACCTTCTCCACCCCATGTCAAAAACCCCAGCTGCAAACCAGTGGGTGACTCCCTCTCACCCCCACCAAAATGCCCCTCCCTGCCCTCCAGCCCTATGTCCTGGGAAGGACCAGGAGCCTGCAACTAGGGTCAGCACATTCACCACGAGATACAAACACAGAGTCCTGGAAAGGCATGCGCAGCCTGCCCACTTCGCAAGTCGCATGTAGGAAAATATCATTTCCCATCTGGGACCTGGCCCAAGAGGTCACCGATGTAAATAGAAGGGGCTGAGGGGGCTGACCCTGGACTTCCGTGGTGCTCAGTGGCAACACTCCTAGAGAGTTTTTCCCTATGCAGTTTGACACAAGCAGTCTGTGTGCTCCTGTAGTAAAATACCTGATTATACGATCCTTGTGGTTATTACCTTATAGTTATAACACTTAAAGATTTATATTTTTTTTTACAAAAGTTTATTTTCCACAAGGAAGAGCAATAGGAAAAATTAAACAGTTTTCCACATATTGTTTTCTTGAAACAGAGTCTACAAGGACATATTCAGCACCAAAACTAAAAACAAAAAAAGTACAAACAGCCATAGAATATAATCTATAAAGCAAACATTTAATATTGCACTTTGTTTCTCTAATGTTTGGATTTTACTTACTTTTTCCTAATTCAGATCAGAATTTTCTATCAAATACTGGGCTACAACTGTGAACCTCATGTTTTATAACGCTGAGAATTGACCAATAATTGTGGAAGAGTAATGACTCTGAACAAGTAACGACATAATTTAAACAGAGTGTCTTTATTTGATAACGTTATAGAATTTTTCACTGATCACAAAGGCTGTGATGCCATCTCAATTACTACGATATTGGTCAATCCTGCTCATAGGCAATTTTTCTACGTATTGTGGTAAGTACTTTTAATGCTACGTGTATCAGCAATTGTTCCCTAGTCTGTTAAAAGTAACAAAAAAAGGAAAAAAAAAGTAAAACCACCAAATGCCCTTTTATGCCAACGATCCCATCAGCTTTTAGAATTGTCTGGTTGGAGAGGGTAGAGGGAAGGGACATTCACAAAATTGGCCAAATAATGCAAGACATCACCCAATTTCCTTCTCCTCCGAGACCCTTGCTTGAAGCCCAAGCCTTTAACTGAATCACTTAAAACGCGACTCATTTGGATCACCCTGTTGTCATTTTTGAAACATGAAATTATCGTTCATGTTCTCATGAAGGCCACTTATGGAAAAGCCTATTTTGTCGCATTTATGAAGCCTTAAAACCAAGGCAGAGGTTTTTTAAGAATGAGCACCACCCAGAAACACCAGCCTGCCCTCTCTCCCGCTCCCTTCTGAGCTGTTTTATTGCACAAGGAGATAGATACTTGATGGATTACATCTTGGTTTGTTTAAGAAGTCAACACCAGAAGCGTGTCCCTTTGTCAATGCTCTGTGTTACATGATTTTGGAAAGGGAAGTTGACTTTTGTTGTAAATCTCTAGCATGTTAAGTGCTGGTATTTGTGTTAGTACATCCAATGGCTCCATTGCACTCTTTTTCTTCCTTGGGGCACACTCAAGGGCAAGTGCTCTTTCCATGTAATTTCTTGTGTTCTGAGCGAGTATGTTGTAAAATGGGCTGTTCTGTTTTAAAGCTCTCTAGTATCACAGAAGATGCAATCATCAAAGCAACTGTAACTAACTCACATCTTAAGTACAGCTGGTAAACATTGATCTTGCCCAGTCTTAATTATACTTCTAGTCTTACTATTTTTACAGTATCATAAACCCTGAAGATAATACAAAGTGCACAAACTGAGCTCTTAGCATAGTCCACGCTTTTCCTGCAGTTTGAAATATACTTTCTACTAGAGACTCATTACATATAGAGTTTTTGGTGATAACTATATATAAAAATATATTTATTTTCCCTTCCCATCCCTACTACTTGAGATATCGATCTGCCTGTGAATCCTAGACAGTATATGACTATTTACTTTTAAAATTCTTTTTGAGGCTGAGCTGGTGTCTGCTGGTGCTTTCATTTGTGCCTTTTTTTTTTTTTCCTTTTTTTTTTTTAAAGCTTCACAACTTTAGTTTAGTATCTTCTTTTGTAATGTAGAAAGAGAAATGGGAATGAGGGTGGGTTTTGAAACTTTTGTGTATGTCCCTATTCCAGATCCCCCTCTTGAATAAAGAACAAAAACAAGAACACAAACACAAAACAAAAAAGAAGTAACTAAACAGTGCAATGTAACAAAACAAATAGCATTCCAACAGTTTGGCAAGTGATGAGTTCACCTGAGATTAAGTGATTTTTAGGCAGTCTGTAACAAAATGCTGCTTTGCGATAATAGTAGAAAGGCAACAAATTCTTAAAAGAAATCAAGAAGTTATACAATCTTGATGAAGTCTATTAGTTTCTTTCTACTAACTCTCCACCCCCCACCCCAGCCCCGCATCTGTTGCTTATCTACTACAGTAGGCTGCAAAACGTACAGCAAGAAGGATTGGCTTGAAGGCATTTGATGTTTGTAAATAAATCCACAACAGGATCCAAGCTGAAGAGGTGATACATGATCAGCCTACGAGGACAATTCTGAGCATGTGCATAATGCATGTAAAGTCCAGGCTACGTTAAATTAAAAAAAAAAAAGAAAAGTCAGTGCATTTGTCAAAGTCTGTTGCTTTTTTTTTTTTTTTAATCAAAGCTTTATTTTGCTTTTTATTGTGCGGACTAAGAACAAATAGGGGGTAACAACAGTCCAGCATAAATGAGAAAAAGCTGTAGTGACACTGAACCGCACAACTTAAGCAACGAGCATGTGCAAATTTCCAAATCGTAAGAGGAAA
Organism: Falco peregrinus; assembly: GCF_023634155.1. NCBI lineage: Eukaryota > Metazoa > Chordata > Aves > Falconiformes > Falconidae > Falco > Falco peregrinus. Next base: position 5,999,835 of record NC_073739.1, read on the forward strand.
ACACCCCTCCTCTCTTACAATGTGGTTTAAGTGTTTTGACACACATGACTGTAGGTTAGTAAGGCTGCTCCTAGTATGTGCCAGTATTTAGGGGGGGAGGGGGGGGCAGGATTAAAAAAAAAGAAAAGCTCAGGTCTTCCAAGCATGTGGAGCAGTCCTACAATGTTACTGTAGGCTTCAAAGCATGATCACAGGTTGTTTTCATTTATTCACCATACACAAGAGCAAACCTTCCTCTGAAAGTGTCTCCGCTATGACGCCTTGACCTTCAACACAGCAGGTATGATTCAAAACCCAAGTCGAGTCAGCTTTTTATGAATTCCTTCAACGAGAGGGGCAAGACGGTCTGTCATCTGTGGGCTGCTCCGGGTTTGGATCAATCTAACCAAAAGAGAAAATAAACAAAAAAAACCAACCACACAAGACATTTTTAGTCAACTGTTATAAACAAACCAATCCAAACAGAACCCCACCAAAACTGACCAGTTTATGACAGTCATCATAACAAACTGCATTCCCAATCCAGTAACCAAAAAATCTCTAATTTATTAGACAAAACTTGAAGGAAAACTAGCAATGAAGTACAGTGGAAAATTTTGAACTACAGGTTGGTGGCAATTTAAGAGTAAGCACAAAGAACTAATTAAAAAAAAAACTTTTAAAACATCTGCTTTAGTAGCACAGAAATCTGTCAAATTTTTTACTGTATGCTAAAAAGACAACTCATCACTAAAAACGTAACTTTGCTTCAGGAAAAAAGTTAAAAGTAGAATGATTTTTCATGGATAATTCACAAGTTATTAATCCTCAAGCACCCTATAACATGTCTTCAAAGTGTGTTCCACACTTACCTCTTCCTTCTTTCTGCAAAGAAGAGGTAAGGTGCGGAACACACTTTTTATTTTACTTCCTTTCTACAAAAAGAAGAAGGGGGAAGCAACCTGCTAATGTAGGTCTCCAAAACTGGACAGTAAAAATAGTTTAAGTATGTGTTTTCATCAACATTCTTACCAGTCTTATACAACCATTTCTGAGGACAAAACGGCTTCTTTCTAAATCTTTAAAAACCTAAACCAAAAAGGACTTGAGTTGTATTCTAGGGTTAAGCTACAAAACAGTCCTCACATAAGTCTCCAGGACACAAAACCCCTGCCCCAGCATATTAAATGTTTCAAGAGAAGAAAATTAAAAAAAAAAAAAAAGAAAGAAATCAACAGTGGGTAAATTCAGGTAAGATTTAGCCAAAAGCTACTTTTGTTCTATACCACACTTTTCCCTGAAAAATATCAACATGGAAAGCTTTTGAAGGTAGGGTACTGTTACTGAGCGGCTTTCACAGGACTAAAAATGCCGCCAGAGACGGAGAGCTATGTATTTACAGAAAACTATGTCAGAAAGAATACCTTCGTAACTTCTCTACATAAAACTTCTGAAAGCACTACGTACAGAGAAACAAAAATGTGCAGTTTTAGAAAAAAGTAGAGCTGAAAAACATGAGCATGTTGTGCATTTATAGACCCAAAATATTGGCATTAACCAACAACATGCAAGGTTTTAATGAAGGTGCTAAGAATGTACACAACCGTCTGGAAATGTTATAAAGCATTAGAACTGTGAGGAATCCTGGCAAGTCTGGATGCAATTCACCTGCACTTTGCCAAAACCAAGACGTGTTATCCCATTCACCATTTCAACAGTTTCTCCTGATTTTAGGAAGGAGAAACAGCTTCCTACATTTATTCCACAGACAGAATTCAGAAGAACAGTGAATTAATCATCATATTCTGTCTGAGGTACCTACTTCTGAATAGAGGGGTGGAGGCAGATAACGGAACTCCTGGATGTATGCAAACAATGGTCCCGGAAGTGCTCTCTCAAAATCATCACAAGCACCTACGGGTGCAAGGCTGGACTGTCTTTGCTCCTCTGTGACCACTTCTGCATAGCTAGGAGGTGCTGCAGGGAAAAGGCACACGCAGGTCGAACAAGTTCTTATGCATGTCAAAATACGTAACATGATAAATATCAAACTTTCACAATTGTAAAATGCACCAGAGCAGGTAGAAGGTGACTAGTCATTTACCTAACAGATGCTGAACATAAAAGAGAGGGTTAGGCTGGTCAGTTTTAAGATTATGCTCACAACAAAGAGCGGACTGACCGCTGCTTATGGTGGTTTAATCACCCCCTTAAAATGTAAGGCATACTCAAGAATACTGAACTTCCGTACAAGTCTGAATGACAGGACTTTGCACTCATCTGGACTCCACGAATTTGTCTGGGATTTACACATAAAAATGGACATTTATTCAGTACGTGAAAGCAGAGGAGAGGAGATAATTTCTCCTTTGTTAAGGGAGACTTCCCATTGTAATGAATTACATTACCTTTTCCACAAAGCCTTGGCTACCAAGGCTGGTAAAGGACACCATGAACTGCTATTTTGACAGGTTACAATGCCTTATAACCAAGGATGCAACTGGGGTACTAGAGGTACAAGTAATTCTGCATAATGGCATCCTACACTTTCACTTGTGCCAGCTTCCCAGCAGCTGGATTTCGTTGCTTATCCTTGACAGATGGTGGCAGAGGCAACTCTTGCTCTTCTAGAGGACAAGCAGGTGGCAAGGAAACATCCACAAGGGATTTCCTGTGGGCTTTATGACAAAGGATGCAATTTCGCTCTATCTGCATGACAGCAACAGATAATGCAGACAAAAATCAGGACAGGCTCACCAGTTGATTGGGATTTATATGTCAAGTTACCTTCTGGTCTTTCAGGCAGTGTCAGACCAAGCCAATTCATGTTCATGCTACACTGGCTGCTCACACTTGATGTTCTGCTACCAAATGGGTGAAGAGGAATGGTACCAATGACCAGGGGCAAGTTAAGGAATAAATCCATGGCGCCTGGAATATCAACATATACCTGAAGAACATGAACAACAGAAGAGGTGTATGATTAAAATGTACATTTGTACAACCACTTCATCATTATTGCACTAAGTGTCCTGGTTTCAGCTGGGATAGTTAATTTCCTTCTTAGTAGCAGATACAGTGCTATGTTCTGGATTCAGTGCAAGAGTAGTGTTGGCAACACTGATGTTTTACCTCTTGCTCGGTAGTGCTTACTCAAAATCAAGGACTTTCCAAGTTTCCCATGCTGTACCAGGGAGCAGGTGGCACAAGGACTCAGGGCTGCAGGGGGAACAGAGCCAGGACAGCTGGCCTGAACTAGCCAAAGGGTATTGCATACCCTAGAACGTCCTTGCTCAGTACACAAAACTGTGGGGTTGGCTGGGGCCAACCAATAGCTGGCTGGGCTGGGCATCAGTCAAGTGGGTGGCAAGCAACCGTGCATTACTTGGTTTTTTTTCCCCTTTGGGTTTTATTCCTCCCTCTTTCTCTCTCCTTTCCGTTACAATTGCTATTCTTACTGTATTTTATTTTTTCAATTATGAAATTGTTCCTATCTCAACCCATTACTTCTACCTTTTTCCTGGTTCTCCTCCCCATCCTGTTGGCAGGGGGTGCAAGGACTGAAGGAGTGGCTACATGGTAGGTACTTAGCTCCCAGCTGGGATTAAACCACAACAGTTAACTTCTCTGTCCATGGAATTTTCTACAATTTCTTATTGTCTGTTTTGGGTCCAGTGCCCCCAGAGAGAAAAAGGGCTCCCTGAGCCAAAAGCAGCTTGGGATTCTTAATACAAGCCCTTGCACAGAAAAGTCACCCTACTCATGACACATTTGCTTTGCTGGCACACCGCAAGTGTTTTTTTTAACATGCATAATTTAAACTGAATTTATTTACTGAATTCCTGTCAGGACACCAATACTAGGATACCTATTTTTTAACGAGCAATCACAGAATGCTTTGTTAGAAATTTGCAAGCAATGATGGAAATTCATGCTCTAGTGAAACAGACCACCCAACACACCATCAACGAATACTCCACACGGATTATACTACAGTCGAGGATTGAAGGGGAAACAGGTGGGATTTTCAGCTGTTTGCCATTCCAAGTTTCTGTTTTGCCAGATGACACTGATTCCCCACGCAGGTTGGCCACAAGCTGTTTGACTTCCTTCATTTTCCCTTTGGCGTAAAATGCCTGTGTTTGGTAAATGGCTGCCTTTGGCACCACCACACGGGAAGAGCAGTTCTCAATCTCAGCGAAGATCTGAATTGATTCACCTGAAACAGCAGAATTTCATGTTCTCTCTGTATCTACAAGGCAGCTTAAACAAATCCTGACATTCCGTGTATTGCTATAATGCACTGGCAGTGCTCTACCTTGAAAAACATCCACTGATGCTAATAGGAATAGGATCACCACAAGCTAATCTAAAAGAAAAAGTCACAGGTCTAGTAGAAGATGTCCTTCAACAGTCTGACGACACAGCTAGCTAGTCAAGGCTAAGAAAGTATCGGGAAGACTGCTGAATGCAAACTGAGGTGGCAAGAATAGTTTGAACATTTCATTTATACAAAAGCAGTCAAGTACAAACTGTCATTTTAGAAGGGAAGGAAAAACATTTCCTATAATTACTTCTGTTACGTACCTGGGGTGTAGCCCTTCCTTGCAATTTTGGCACTTAAGGATATTGGGCCTGAGGTACAAAACCAACAACAGAGAGTCTTTTCTTTTGTGCCTGCTTGGGGTGACTGCAAAAAAGAACAACAATGTTGTTTAATTAAGAGTTCCATGAATTTCTTCATCTATTCCATCAACACAAAAATATTTTCAGATTACATATTTTGACAAACATAGCTAGTTCTATTTAGAGGAAAAAACTTGAAGCAACTTAAATTGCACTATGCAGACAGAAGGTTTATTTTAATTCCATTACTCATTAACACTGCTTTTTCTGCTACAGTTCATACTACAGTCCCACTTTAAAACAGTTTTTAGACATGAATACTGTATAACTTAAAAAGAAGGCTTTATAGCCTACATGTCAGCACACTGCTGGTAAAGCTCTTCCTGTATCAGTAAACTAGAACATCTTTGCAGTACACTATTTCAGAAACAATAACTAAGCCAATGAACTGTAACCTTGACTCCTGCCATTTCCTCTGTTTCAGAATGATCCCGTTTCATCTACATTAAACAGATTTTGTTATTTTACATGGCATTGGGATTTAGGACATGATCCAAAGCCCATTAAACTCAAATGGGAGTCCTTTGATTTTAATGGGTTTGCACAAGGCCAACATCCCTTTGCAAGTCTGATTTTTCACCCATACACAACACGAAACCTATTTCAATGGACTTTAGAGTTTCGTTTTTCTCCCCCTCCGTAGTTCAGAATTTGAGGAAGAAGAGAAAAAAATAGAAAAGGAATTTTAGGCCAGATTGAAATAAAATCATCATTGAAAGCAGTTGTGATACTGAAACTATTTTAATGAAATGACATTTCATAAAAAGATTATACAGAATTGTGATAATTTCTCCCCATTGGCAGAAAACTATCCATATGGAAATTATCAACTATGCACGCCAGTAAGTTTTTTACTTTGCATTTCTAAGTTAGCAGGCTCAAACTAGAATATTCTTTCAAGTTTCACCATTCCTTCCACAGATTATTTAAAATCAAAGAGGAACAGTTATCCAAATTTTCCTTCTTAGTGACATTTTACAATTTAGTATTACCAATATTTGACAAAGCCATTTTACGAATCTTAAAAAGGTGAAGCAACTCTGAGTACACAGAAATGTTAACTTTCAAAATACCAGTAGTTACAGAGCTGCTGAACTGATGTAATGCTTAGATCAGCTGTAACTAAACCAGTGAATAAAGATTAGGTAAAATTAGATGTGAATATTGTTTCAGTTATTATACTCTTGTTATTTTTATGCCAGAAACAAAGAATGAGTAATTCTGTCAATTCTTACCAGTAATGAAGGAGTGTTGATATCTATATGTTCAAAGACTGTAAATTCCTTCTTTAATTTTACTGGTAGAAACCAAGGCCTATGCAATTCGGCTTTCACCCAATAGCGCACACTGCCATGTCTGCCTTCGAATGAGGTAGCAAGTGGTCTGTGCAGGACACAAAGGTCAAAATTGAGTAAAGTCTTTGTCTAATAATGATACAATTGATCAGATCAGGGATTAGTATGTAGAATTGCGTTTTAATGCAATGTAGTACTTAATGCAGTGTAACTTATATTTGCAAAGTTCTGGTATCTCAGAAAAATCCAAGATTAAAGATGGGAGAAAAAATCATCTCCAATTATCCTGCTGTGGTTTTGCATAGATTTTAAGAATCCATTAAAGAATTGTACTAGAAAATGCCAGGAGTACACATTTCCTTTAAACTTAAGAGGCCACTTTCGTATCTATAGTAAAGCATGCCCTTTTAAGGCCACATTATGACTACCAGCCTAAAATTAGCATTAGTGCTGAACAACTACTGCTTTGAATATTGTATTTTGTAGATGATTGTCTATTGTTTACTTGGCTGGTATCTCAGTGTCATTTAATTTTAGCTGCAATTCAGCACTTTTGTAGTTTCTTTCATGTTATGCAGGGTAAGTATTTCAGATTCTGGAGAGAGGCTATTCTGAGTACCTTCTGAATTTCCTCTACCCTAATGAGACCAGCTTAAAATATTTACATACAGATGTACATACATGGATGTACATAAACATGTATATATACATGCAGTTACTATGACTATTCTGCTCTAAAATTTGACAGATGAAGTAAGTTTAAGTTCTTTTTGGGAAGTGGAAGAAAAATGGTGTGGAAAAGATCTCCAGACCTTTCAGCATCACCTGTTTTCCCCTGTAACATCATAAAATCTAATACTGAGATCTTTATATTCCAGTTAATTCCAATTATCAGTAGTTTCCCATAAGCTTGTTTGTATTTTTAGGCAAGTTTTTTTTCTTATTTTACTATGTTCTGAATACACTGTTAATAAATAAATTAAAAACAAATCATTTGCAAAGCTTCCGTATCTTCCATAGGGAATACTAGCCATGCCAGTTACTAGACTCATTCTTTCAAGTTATAGGTTTGAAAGGATTTTCTAATCCATCTTCAATGTTTCATCCAGCCCCATATTTCTTGAAGGGCAAAAATCAGTCAAGGCCAGTGTGTATCTTCTTTCTTTTCACTGCTGCTCTGTAGCTTAGGTAAATTTTGGAAGTATTCTATGGACACAAAGTAACAAGTAAGTACACAGCATCAAACTTCAGGTTTTCAAAACCAAAACCAGCCCCGTTTTTTTTTAACTCCAGTGTTACCAACAGCTGGTTTCACAGTTATCCCTTCAGGTTACAAAGAACCTGTGCTTTGACCAATGCTTGAGATACTTTGCTGGCTATGTTTCACTTCAAACTAAGCTTTCCATCTTCATGTATAGAAATGTTTTTTGTTTTTTGTATTTAGGTGCTCCTTCCCACTCAAGGGAAGATCAGCATGACCTTTTTCTCTTTTTGTAGTTGAGATGTTCAGAATGCTAAATCAACTTTGGAAGTCTCCACATACACAGGTCTTCTCCATTATTCCAGTAAGATTTATTGTTCAAAGTCCTGTGCTGTTCACTTTGAAACTGACCTGTTAAAGCATTTATCATTTGCAGGTTCTGCTAAAACCAGCACCTCTAATAAACAGATTGTTTATTAGCTTTTATTGCTAGGTTTTGAGCTATTTCACATAACTGACTGCTAATTTGTTCAACCATAATGACTTCACTGCCTTTTTTTACAGCAAAAGGCTCCTTCCAACCATGTTGAGACTCTCTCTGTTCCCATGTATTTAGTTTTACACATGGAGTTCCCAGTACTGAAGTTGCCTAAAAATACAAGTTACAGTACATCTTCCATTCACAATGTCTAGATTACACATTTCAGACTTGAAAGGGTGTATGTGGGAACACTCTTTAACTTCTGCTCTCACTCATGCTTCACCTTTGCTTTTTGAGACAAGTGGGATTAAGCATGGGAATTTTTCTTGCTTCATCCACCCACCCTTTCTGCATAAAGACCAGCCTGGGTACATACATCCTATTTAAATGAGAACAACTTCCTCTTCTGTTCAAACGTAGTTAAGCTTGCCACATCAGCTCCAGACTGAGCCCAAACAATTCAGCTGTCATGTCATCTCTAGTTCTGCTGGTCTGCATGGCTCCAGTAAACTGTTTAGTTGGGTTAGAAGGTACCCCAGCCACTCTGCAGTACTCCAGTGACTGTTTGAATTCATCTCCCTCCTCTTGGGAAGGGGTAATATTATTGGAAGACCTGGTAAGTCTGTAGGACTTGGTCAAAAGACAGTGAGCAACTGGGTAGCAATGAGCTCCCATTCTGTGGAAATTTTTTAAAAAAATAAGCAAGTGTGTTATCAGGTTAAAAGCAACCTCTTTAGTTTAATGAGATTATGCCCTCCGTTGCATGTCAGAGCACAATTCCTACTACCATTGAAAAGGTTTCCCCTCCACCCACACCAGGAGTTTTGTTCAGGCAGGTGGCCAGCAGGGCCTGAGGACTGTGTGTGGACACTTACGTCTGTGGAAGCTCAAAGCTGAATGCATATTCATGCCTTCCCGAATGGATGGTGTGAAGGCCTTCTTCTGAATTGTCATCATCTAAGAGGGGAAAAATGAACCACAAAGTTAAGTTATTCTACCTGCACATGTTTTATACATTACCTGAGCTTCTCTTCTAGAATAAATTGCATTTACACACTCATTGCAGCACATGAGAAGGTAGTGTCCAAGAAACAAGGGTCCCCAATCCATTCACATTAACTGCCCAGTGCAGGGACAATCTTACCTATAGCAGGTTAGGCAAGATTGCCAGGTTCACCTTACAGAGAAGCAGAGGTTAATTTGCTTTAATTTATAACCCCGCTTCTGAACACTGACACAGTTTTGCAACTGCTGCCATTTCAAGGCCTGCCTGCAAAATCTGTAATGGAAATCATGCTTTCCACTGCAATTCTTAGTTAAAATGAAACAGAGGTGGCTCTGTTAACAGCATTAAATGATCTGCATCAAGTCTGCTGTGTAAGATTAAATTTAGTAATTCAGCTTCCTTTTATCTCCTGCCTGGCAACAGTGTCCAGAAATTAATCACCAAAAACAGAAGTGGGAGGAAAAAAAAAAGTCAAAAAAAAGTGTACAAGCACCACCTGGAAAGTACCAGACAAATTCAGGGCACAGAAAATGGCAAGATGCCCGATTTTAACACTGTCTAGAGCTGAACTTTTTAGTTTGTGATAGGTTAACTTGGTCTTGGCATGGGCAGCGAGACCCAGGTATTTGCTGGTTCCACCGAGAAAGCAGACCTTCATTTATGGCCATGGTTTCTTGTACACATTTAAAGGCTGCAGCAGATTTGGAGTTTATTCTGAGGTAATTACTATATAACCTGAAAAACGCTGACTCCACCAAAATACAAAGTTGGGAGGAAATATAACTGAGCACCTCGCACAAAGGGCTGGAATAACAGAAGGGGGATACAGCCAGGCGACGTGAAAGGCAACCGCTTATATTTAATGGTCTGAAGCGTTAATGGAGGCAGCGCAGGAGGGTTTTAAGTTCCCATTGTCCTACAGAACCGCCGACCTTCCCTTCCCACAGCGCATCGCCAACACCAAAAAAACCATCAAAACCGAAAAATAACCCCCAAGAGAAGCCCCCCCCCCAGCAAAGCCGCCGACACGGACGCACCTTGGGCGCGCAGTGTCACGAAACCACATCAGGGGAACGCGCCCTGAGACAACGTGTGTCTAAGCGTGAGGGTGCTGGGGTTCTGAATTTTTTATTTTTTTTTTAGGGGGTGGGGGGCCGGGGGCAGCGCTGCTGCCGGCTGTGCCACCGCTCCCCAGCACGGCGCTCTCCCCCCCACAGGAGCCCCCGTCCTGCCCCCCGCCCGTTCCTGCCAGCTCAGCAGTCCCGCCGAGCCCGGCCGCGGCGGAGCTGTGGTAAACAAGTGCTGAGCTGTCAATCAGGGGCCAGGCTGGAGCAGGAGCCGACCGGCCTAAACCGGCGTGAGCGGATCCCCAGCCAGCCGCTCATATACATACGGTATACGTTACACCCGCCGCATTCGCTCACCAGCCCCGCTCCCCGCCGGCTTGGGGAGGGAGGGAGGGAGGGCGGGGCGCCGCCCGCCCCTCGCCTTCCGCTCTCCGCCGAGACCCCCCGAGAGGGGACCGGCACCGGGGAGGGGGCGATGGGGACGTGACTGGCCGCAGCGCGTCCCGCCGCCCGCCCGCCCTCCCTCAGAGCGCGGCGCCCCCAGCCCCCCAGCCGGTGCCAGCTCCCTCCCCGCCCCGGGGGGCTGCCGGCGCACGCCGGCTGAGGGCTGGGGAACCTGCTCCTTCACCCCCGCGGCCAGCGCCCCGCCAATCAGCTGCTGGCATCGCCCTAGCAACAGGCCAACAAACGCCGGCCGGCCAATCAGGGGGCGGCCGGGGGGCGCGGCCAGGGCGGCCAGCTCTGGGGAGCGGCGCCCAAGGCAATCACTGAAACTCGGCCGCGGGCGCCGGCAGCGGAGCCCCCCCCTCACCACACCACCCCCACTCGTGGGGGGGTGCCCCGCCCCCGCCGGCTCGTGTCGTGCGTGCCCGCACGCTTCTGTCACCCTCGACCCGGAGGTGCGTGAAGTTTCGGTGGGCGAGCGGCTCCCGAGGCGTAAGGCGGGCCCGAGCCACCTCGCTAGTGCGCCCGCCGTGCGTGAGGCGCGGGTGAAGAAAAAGCCCAAACCCCAGCTCCTATAAAGCGTTCACTTCAGAAACGCTTGGTAATGGGGCTCGGTGCGCCTGCAGCCGGAGTTATTCCAAAATTAATTTATTTTTTTCCTCAAAAGAAAGGGGAAATATCCCATCCCTGCAGTAAATGCTACGTGTTTTTTTTTTTAAGAGAGGAGGGAAAAAAAGGGCAAGGAAGCAGCACCGAAATTACATAACCGGTTTTTAACATTATTTTCTTGTGCTAGGGAATTAAGTCATCGCCACCACCTGACGCGTGCGGCCAATCTGCGCAGAGCAGCCTCCCCCCCCCCCTCCCCGCCCCGGTCCCAAACAGGATTGAACCGCTTCGAACAAAGGCTGCGAACTTCGGAAAAAAACACACCCCGGGCCTCGGCGCTCTCAGCCGGGCGGCAAGGGGGGCTGCCGGGTCGGGGGGGGCACCCCGTGGCGTGGGGATCCCCCCAAACCCCACCGCTGACAGGACCCGGGGAGCGGGAGGTCCTCTGCTCCCCAGTTTTGGAAGGGATGCTCCCATTACGCAACCCCCCCTCCCCTTGGTTCCTCCATCAGGAATTTTCGGCCACATCTTGACATCGGGGTGTCCATCTGTCCCCCGCCTCCAACATCCCTCGAGGGGTGGGACGAGGGAAATTAAAACGATTTACCGCGAGAGGGTAAAGAAAAAAAATCAAATTGCACGTGGGGTGGTGATAGCGTATGTCAAAAAGCACGGCCAATCTTTTCGCTACCAGTAACAAGCTATCTTTAAAAACAGAAAAACGGGACACATGGGATTATCGGCCCGGTAAAGCAGAACCCCGATGTGCCAAAAACTCTTGTTTCGCTTTCATTGTATTTTGGGATTTCTTAGGATGCTGAATGAAGTCGTTTACTGCCCATCTGGCTTGGATTTTACAGCTTATTTTCCCCACCGAGGGGCAAATCATTCTCCCATCACTAAGCTTAAAAAAGCCCCAACCAACCAAAACACAAGCGGTAGCGCATTTCGGAAAAAAAGTGTTAATGGCTGTATTGAAGGGCAGGTAGTTCTACAAAGTCCTGCTTGCAGGCGCTGTGCAGATGGATCTCCCCCAGCTCCAGCACCGGGTCCACCACCCCGGCGCGTCCTGCCGCTCTCCTACCGCCCCCAACCGCGGCCGCAGGGACGGGGAGGATAGACCCAAGGCGCTGCCGAACGCCCCCCCCCCCCCCCCCCCGTGGGGAGCAACCCCTCACCTCTCTCGTGGCCGATCAGGATGTCCTTGTGGTTGAAATACTCCACTTCTTCCGTGTAGTTCTGGGTATAGGCAGTGTTGGATCCAGCATTCCTCGATTCAGTCCAACGCACTTTGGCGTGTCCCCTCGCGTGAATTTTAAGAGATTTCACTCTAATTTCCCCAGTTACTTCTAATCTGACCCTTCCTGAGACTGTGTCCCCGCTAGAGTAGACGGGGACATTGCTGTCATTCAGACAGTCAAAGCTTATTGTCAAACTCTTCACCTTCCCCAGCACCATTTTTTTTTTTTTTTGTTAATAGCAAAGTGTAAAAAAATATACTGTAAGAAAAAAAAAAACCTAAAGGGAAGGGAAAACAAAACAAAAAAACAAAAAATATCCCCGAAGGCCCCCAGGCGAAGGGCGACCGTGGCGGCACGTACCCTACTGCCCGCTCATAGGGACGGTGCAGAGCCCCGGCCCGGCCCGGGCGGCGCTGAAGCCGGCTGGGCGCTCCCCACAAAGGCGCTGCCGGGGCCGCCGCGGGCCCCGCCTTATAAGCCGTGTCACAAACAAGCGGCACCACGCATGCTCCGCCCCGGCCCCGCCCCCCGCCGGCCCCGCCCCCCGCCGCTCTCCGGCGGGGCAGCGCCGTGCGCCGCGCCGCACGGAGCTGGGAGGGTGGCGGCGGCGGGAGCACCCCGCTGGGCTACGTGGGCGCCGCGCCGCGCTGCGCTTGCCCACTGTCTGTGTTTATTTTCCTCTGCTGTGTGTTTTTTTAAAAATACATATGTGTATTATTTGTGTTCTTCCCCCCCAACCCTGCCGTCGGGCGGGTAAACGCGCTCCACTCACCAGCCTCTGCCTTGTGGGTTGCCATGTCTTTCCCCAGTGACACCGCTTGTTCCAGCGAGAGGATGCGGTGGGCGGCGGTGGGCACCTTTCCCGCAGCCCCCGGTGCCTCGGCGGCCCGCACCGGGGGCCCGCGCTGGGCTCGGCCCGGCAGCCGGGTGGCAGAAGCTGCCCCTGCAGTCGCTGCTGTCGGCACGGACCGGCCCGCTCCCTCTTGACCTGACACCTGGTGGAAGTTCTGCTCCTTTTCTAACCACCGAAAATGTTCGGCCCTGCTGTGCGGATGTGCTAGGACTTTCTATGTTTTTGCACCATCTTGTGGTAAGCCTTCATACTCCTGTAGATCGTGGGCTGATCACAGAATCATTCAGGTTGCAGAAGACCTTGGGGATCATCAAGTCCAACCGTGAAAAGATACCTTGCAAGAGAAGCCACAGGTCCTCTCCTAATGCTTTTCCTGCTACCCCCGTGTCTTTAGATGCAGCTGCTCTCATGCATATGTTTATTTGCGTCTTCTCCTCCTTTTTGACAATTTGGAAGTTAATCATGCCCTCTGCGAGTTGTCAAGGCCATGACTCTGGTCCACTGTTGCTGTAGGACATGTGCAAGCCGGCAGCTGGGCAGCATGGCACTTCCATCCGCAGAGCTCAGACCACCGCTCCTGTCCTAGGCCTGGGCTGGTTGCCACTGTCCACCTTTCCCAGGGCAGAAATGCACAGGTGATGAAGAACACAGCAGCTGCCTGTTCTGCAAAGCTGAAGACCCAGATCTGGCTACCCCAGTGGATATTCGGGTGGAATTCTTTTGCATCTACATAGATAGGGGACTTTCCTATATAACTGGAGTCCAGTGCATGCTCCTTTGTTTTCTGATAGGTGTGATGCATTTTGTGTACTGATTGGATTTGCCTGTTCCAGGCTTGTTGGAAAAGGATAGGATACTTTGCTCATCAGCTGAAAACCCTCCCTTGTACATCATCTGCAGACCTTGTAGCCTTAACTTGCCTCCACTCTCACTAGGTTTCCTGCCTTTAGCCGGTCATTTTGTGGACACACAACTTGAGAACACCACAGCTACTGCTGCTGCTGGGGTGTGGGATGTGCACCAAGCATTTCGTGTGAGTGGGCGGTTCAGGAAGGTCACACCATTTGTGAGCTTGCAGGTCATCTTGTAGGACTTTATGTTTTGCCAGTTTGCAGACAGTTCTGACCATGTGTCATCCTGAGCAGCAGACAATTCTTTCCTGTTCCTGGATTGCTGTCTGGAGGAAAATGAGGTGTATGGTAGCTCTGCTTTTTAAGGCATACCGGATATGTTGAAGGCACCACCAATAAATCTCATTTTTACTTCAACAGTGAGACAGCTGCAGTTTGGAGCAAGTTTTGAGGGCTGGTTAAGCCCTCTTTGATGTTTTCCTGAACCCATAGATCTGAATCGGTTGAAACTGGTGGGTCCTTTGAATATCCATGCACTGCAAAATCCCACAATCTTTGAAGGTCTCTAATTTCTATATGTGGCTATGCTGTTCTGAGTTAATTACAACATATCCTGAGCAATCAGATGTGCGGATTTACATGAAAGTTGAACCAGTTTTCGAGACTAATTTTAACTTCCTGTTGAAGCCTGGTGAAATAAAGAGCAGCAATTTCACATGCACCCAAAGCAGCTGAGCTGAGATCTATTCTTGTTTGAAATAATGACCTTCTTTTTCCTAGAGCCCTGGTCAGGAAACTTTCCTGTTTAGTTTTAATTCATCCCTATTAGCTCTTCCCTAAAACCTGAGTCTTCTTCCTGCAGCCCTTCACCTCCATGTCCTTTGGGTAAGGATCATGGACTGGCAGCAGCATGTCCCGTGTTGCATCCTGTCGGTTATCATGGACACAGCTCTAAACTCCCAAAGAATGAGATTTTATTATGAACCCAGCAGTATTTGGTATGTTGAAGTCTCAGATTCAGGAGAGGTATGAAGCTTATCTCTAGCAGACACTTTAGACTTTATGAGTTCAGAAAAGGGCTTTGCGTTCACCAGAACAGCCCAGAAATCGGCACACAAATGAAATAATCAATATGTTGGTCTCTTGTATTGTGTGTATATATATATACACACACATACACACACGCACACATGTGCACACACACATGTATATAAACACTTCCCTTTAAATGCCCCTTTTGCTCACTTAGGCTTGCTCCCCTGCCTGATCTTACCCACTCGCCCATCTCCTCTCCCTGCCCACGTTTCCTCAGTGGGAGCAATTCAGCCTGGGTGGGTGCCCAATGCTCAGCCCTTATCCCTGCTAGCCCACTCTCCTCCTCCTCCTCCATGGGTCGTCCTGACTTTTCTGAGCCTGTTTCCCACCAGAAGTACCACCTGCACTTTCTTGTCACTGCTCTTTCTTCTGGTCTCATGCTGGCTTGTTTCCAACCACCTTCTAGATCACTGCAGCAGTGTATGTAGTCATATGTAATTTAAAACGGGAGCACTGAATAGGCTGACACAACTTGGCTAAGCCTGGGTTACAAATGACAAACTCTGGAACCACAGTTCTGCAGAATGATGTTGTATGGGCATGTATTCATGCGTTTCCCACATCCTGCTGAAAGTCTCGCATACATTCAGTCTCTCCAGCTTTTCTTTTTAATACTTGTAGTACCCGTTTTATTTTCGTCCTCATAATTTGTATATTTCGTGCCATCTTGTGGCAAGTGCAGTGAACTGCCTGCGCTGCCTTTTACCGGGCTTCAGCCGGCACATTCCCACAAACCCGGCCTGCATCTGTGAACCTTTGTATCAATATCAAGTATCTTTTAAAAACCTGAATTCTGCATTCATTTAGGTGGAGAACACGCTATGTAGTGTAACTGAAAGAGTTATTTAGCAGTCATTTTCAAATCCTCAGTTAACTGGAAAGATCTGTTAATTTTCAGGAGTTGTTTTAATTTTTTTCAAATGAACTGTCCTTTCGTTAAATATTAAAAGTTAGATCCTGAAACAGGATTTTGAAAACTGAATGCAAAGATGGTCAAGTACCATCTTAGATGAACAATAGGCAGTGAAGGCTTGGAAAAGCTGGGAAACGTCCAAGGACCCTTATTGCTAACATGACGGATGTACTAATTGCTAAATCCTTGGATTTGTCATCTTTAAAAAGGCTATCTGGTCCTAAGTTCCTGTTGCTTATACAATGTGGCAAAGACAAGGACTTAAATCATGGTCACTAGTTTAGTGAGATACGTAAATGAGTTCCTGGAATTGTAATGAATATGTAAACGATTTCCTGGAAAGTTAATGAATAGGTATGAGTTGCTTATATAAAGAGCAGGCTGAAAGGTCCCCTCGGTGTGCATGACTTTGGTGGAGCGATCCCCCGTGGTGGAGCGATCCCCCGTGCACCCAGCGCTGCCGAATAAAGATAACCTCTGCTCACTCCAATATTGGTGACTGATTCTTTAAATCAGTTTGTACACATTTACAGTGGTTATAATTTGTCAGGAGCTTCCAGTAACCTTTCTCAGGTCTTGTGCATGACAGCCTCCACATAGAAGTCCACATACATTTGTAAAAAAAAATTGAGTATATATACATATACATATATATATATACTTTTTTTTTGGTTGACAAAACCCATGAAGGTGATGCTCTATTATTTGAGCCCGTAGCTCCAACGAAGATGGCAATATTCCAGCTTCTATAAAGAGATAAAGATTAGATATTTCCTGAAGCTTGGCAAGCTCCCTTGTATGGGTTTTGGGGTTTTTTTTGGGTTTTTTTTGGTGGAAAGTGATGAAAGAGGAGAGAAAACTTTGTTATAAAATTATAGAAAATTATGGAAAGAAAGGAAAGAATATCCTGCCCTTCTGGCCTGCTGGGATGTACAGATTGCATTGCCTGAGAAATTCCCTGGAAACTATCGAACATCAGTACTGGTTGGTTTATCTGAAATTCACTTTCCTAGTGTCGATGTCTGTATGGTGTCAGTACGCTCTGCTCTGCTGCTGTGGCAGAGGGAGTGTCACACTTCACTTGTAAGAGAGAAACAACAGTATGTTTGCTGGTATGAGACAGCTATTTAACTTATATCTAAAGGATTATATGGGCACAATCAGTCCTTTATACCACTTAGCTAAGATTTTCAATCTTTAGCATGCGATCAGCCACTTACTGAGAATCTGTTGCCGCAAGGAGTCTCTCCGCCTCGAGGAGTACCCTGAGAGGCGTCCCTGCTCATGGGGAGATGTGCTGTGCAGCCCACGGCCATGCAGGAGGGATCAGTGGGCCCCGGGCTGCCCACCGTTTCTGGAGGAAGGTGATGGACTCATAGTCATATTTGCCTACCAGCTACAGAAGCTGGTTTCTTGCAGCCTTGGCTTGAGTTGTACCTCGACCAGCACTGTTAGTTGGGCACGTTGTTCAAATTAGCCCTTGGCTGTCATGTTGTCAGCTGTGTCCCCAAAATCTACTCTGAGAGGGATACAGCCATCACAACCCGACCCATCCATTTCAACCCCCCCCCAGGTGGTTTCCACTTGAGCATTGTCATGGAAGCAAAGGTCAGGATGTGTGTGTGTGTGGGGGGGTGTACACCACCACAGCTTCTGAGGGGTTCAGCTCTCAGCTGAAGGGTTCAGACAACCTAGACAGACAATCCTATGTGCTGCAGACTGCTGAGATCTAGTAGAGGGATGTGGATGTAGAAATGGGCAGAATTTAGGTCACAACCCCCAAATCAATGTTCTAAAACTTCTTGAGGAGCTTTCACCCAGCCTTGGAAGTTGTGGGTTTTTTTTTTTTAGATATTTTATTTTATGTTATTTTGAAGTTTTTTGGGTGCCTAGATTTTCACTTTTGTACATGCCCAGAGCTGTCCCAGCAGTTTCAATGTGACCAAAAAGTACATTCATGCTGAAAACCACCCAAAATCCAGAGGTTAAGAATTATTCTGCTTTGGTCCCTGTAGGGTCTTTGTCTAATCTGACTTCTCACCATGCATTTTATAAATCTGCAAGGATGGGTGTGATCTACAATCATCTTGAGAACATCCATTACTTTTTCTAAAAGTAAAACCAGAAAAGCTTGTAATGCTCTCCTGAGTCATTAATCAATAAACTAGTGTTAATAGGAACATCTGGATTCTTCTCTGATCTCCTCAGAGGCCATCCCAATATATTATCTGGCCTGGGGTAGAGATAGTGTTTACTCTTCCTCTTGAAGCTGTTTCACTGTGCAGCAGAGAATGGTCTAGAGAGCAACAAGGCAGATGTTATGTGTTGTCTGGTGGTTAAGGTGTTCGTATCAAAGGGAGGATCCTGGAAAGAAAAAGCATGCTCCGGGACCATTTCTGTATTTCATGCAGTGAAAGAACGGAAGATGTGAAATGCACTTATGAAGTTTTCTTAGCAGACTTGTTTATGGCCATCCTTCATTGTATAAGATCTTCAATCCATCCATAAAAATGAGAAGAACAAAATTTCCCCTCCTCATACCTCTTATGATGCTACATTTGTGAAATAATGTCACATTAAGGTGTGGAATGGTGAGATACAAGGTCATGTTATGATATTGTTGATCTACATACTGCAGCACTCAGGAGCTGCTTCCAAAACTACATGCAGAGGGATGTCTGCAGACCTTCCTTTTGGTGCCACCTGCACTGGAATGTCTGTTCAGCTGTCAGTGCCGAGGAAGACAGAAGAGAAAATTGTACTAAGTAGGCTTATTTTGGGCTTTCTAATGGAGAATGCTATCCTCGATGATGTAAAGAAACCTGAGAGTCTGTGGAACTGGCGTCTGAATTTGAAGGAATTGGGAGCTAGCAGCAGCATTCCCCGGTCATAGCTGTGTCATTGCAGAACAATATTTATGAGTGAGAAAGGATGTGCACACGAAAAATGCTGTATTTCTGAACATTCTGTTTTCAGAATTTACATACTATCAGTAAGAAAAGTACCCAAACTCAAATATTTTGTTTGCAATGTGTAGTTAGGCTCGATTGTTTCTTTTTTGTTGGGGTTTTTTGTTGTTTTTTGTTGGGCTTTTTTTGTTGTTGGTTTTTTTTTTGTGTGTGTGTTTTGGGTTTTTTTTTTTTTTACCTCAAAAGATTTGCTAAGTAATGACTTAGAGTAATTTGAGTTCTGAGGTGTATTAGAGTTCAAAAATACAATTTGAGTTAATCATATAAAAATTAATGTTTGCAAGTCTTGGTTTGAGAAAATAATTGCTGCTGCTGTTAATCTGAGAAAACAATGAGTTAAACTCGTGCTTAAACTAACCTCTGATGGAAAACACGACCAAAGTTCAAACTTATAGTTGCAGTCGGTAATATATAAGCATGTGCTTGAAATACCTGCTGCAGAGAGGATGAGGGACAGTCAAACAGGGCCAGAGCTACAGCACTAAGCATAGTACAGAAGGGACGTGGCCGTGTTCTGCACCGGGTTTGGTTGTCCCTGTTGTTGCCTCCTGCTCCCTCTGCGGTGGTTCCCCCTTCTTGCCTTGCAGCTAATTCATCTGTGGGCTCCTGCCAACTCCTCCATCTCCTGCCAAAAGGGCTGGCACTGTGACTAAGCTGGGGGATGTGCCTGAGCCAATCTGGGTCTGTTCGGAGCCATTCAGTATTTCAGCGGGGCGCTCCCTCTTCTGAAAGCGCGCTGCAGAGATACCTGTGCTGCTGCTGCAGAGATCAGGAACTGGTTCCACAGAGCTTGGGCTCTAAGCTTTTCCTCACGCCTGTTTTGTCCTTACAGGGGCTCCGTGTTTACATCGCCACCATCTCTCTGGGGTCCGTGTCATAGCTGCAGGGCTCCACCCCTGGCTCAGGCTCATGGTTATATATAAAAACACATGTAAAGACATATTAAAGACATATTCCTTGAAATACATGAGATAGCCACCGTTCCTCAGTGTTGTTGGTTTTTTGTTTGTTTGTTTTTTTTTTAATAAAAACTTCCTAGAAGGTCTTTGGCAAGGATCTGAGACAGAGCAGGATTATGAAATCCAATGGAAAAAAAAAAAAAAAAAAAAAAAAAGGCCATGAATGATACTGGGCACCTAGGAGGCAAAACGTTACAAAGCTTTTCTCATAAGGTTTGACCATATGTTGCCAGAGAAAGCAGGGTTTGGCTTCACACTTGGGTCATGGTGGTACTAAGGACCATGCTCCACCATTCTGTCATTAATACTGCTTTTGCATGCTCTCTTTCTGTGTTCATCTCTTCTTCTTGCTAGCAGTTTGCAGGGAAATCTTGTAATAGATGTTGCTTTACAAAGTCCCTGGTATTTGCTGTTTGTGCTTTTATCACAGAATCTTTCCCAACATCCAGCAAAAGCAGAAGAAAGATTTCTGAAATATTTGGACTGGAGCTCTGTAAGATAACTAAGACTTTTTTATTCTCCTTTCTTTTGGTTCATCAAAGGACCCTCGTCAGCTTTGTGTTTCAAAATGGAAAATTATATACTGCGATTTTATTTCCAGAAATAAGCTGTTATGCTTTTTGGTAAGCAAGGATTGTAGCAGAGGTAATATCTTTTATTAGACTAGTTTATAGTCTGGAAAAAGAACAGACCAGCTTTCAGCACACCAGCTTTCCCTCAGCTTAGTTTCAGACCTTTAGTAAGGCAGTATTTTTAGAAAGAATATGACCCTGAGGCAAGCCAAGTTCTGTTTTAGACCATTATTTTACTTCAGCTTTCTGAGCTAAACTAATAAGCCCATCTACCCTGCCTTTATTAGTGAGATAAGCATTTTGGCAGCAAGGGTGATGGTTATCACTGCTGGGGAGGCCACACTACTCTATTTCTGGCCCCTCAAGCAAGGTGGAAGCAATGCCTCTGCTTTCTGCGGGTGAGTACTGCTAAAAAACAAAGATGCGGGCGCTGTGCACCCTTTGTTGGCTCAGCAGCTCTGCGGGGAGGGTTTCCCAGGCACGCAGAGATGTACAGGATGCTCAGCACTGCAAGTCAGCCTTTGTGCCCACGCCAAACCTGAGGTGGCAGGGGGTGATCGCTGTGGGTTTGGCAGCCATACGTGGCTTTGTGCTGGAGCTTCAGGGCGTGAAGATCACTCGGACAGAAAAGGACAGTGCAAGAGCGTAGTGATGCAGGATGGTCTACTGAGCACGGGTGTTTTAAGGATTTTTGGTAACTTTTAGTGTTAGTGTGTAAAGTGGTCAAGTGGAGTGCTTGTGAGCTGGGGAAGAGTAAAGGGGAAATGGCAGGAGGAGCTGCTGGCAGAAATGAAAAATGCTTCTTCACAGGTGAGCAGAAAGTATGCCTCAACCAGTTCCTTGGTGCATCTTGTGTTCCACAGGGTGGGCCAAGTTGGAATGAAAAAAGAGGATATAGACATTTGAAGTGGAGCTTAGGCAGAACCGTGATCATGGGAAAAACCCGGCCGGATTCCTGTTCATCCTTTAAGATGTTTCAGAAGCACCTCAAAGGTTTATTAGAAAGTTTTGCATGGCTCATTTTTGCCAGAGTTGAGCAGCTTGGTCTTTGCCTTATTCCAGCTGGTCAGGATCCAGAAATTGGGCATTTGTTGGCTCCCAGCCCTAAGGGATACAACCTGAAAACATATCACATTTTCACCGTGATGGCGCTGTGGTTGTTTGAGGGGTATATATCTGTGGGTACACACCTGTCAAATTTGTTTGCAAGGCGAGGCTACTCCTCTTCTCCGCTCCACTCATAGCAGCCATCTGGCAGATGACAGCATGTCGTCATGCTGCCTTTTCCCAGGGGAAGCATCCCCCAGCACTGTGCCGTGTGCCTGTGGAGTTCAGGTATTGCCGCAGGGTGATGTGCAGGAGGGTCCCCATACGTGGCTCTGGCATACACTATCTGGAAGTCTGTATGTAGGCACTTGTGGTTAACAGTATTACCTCTGAGTTCCTCTCAGGTACCCTGGTTTAAAAAAAAAAAACAGAGGACAGGACTGGCCTTTGTCGTTCTTGTGGGGTTTTTATGGTTTCTCTGTGTGTGTGTGTGTGTCTCTGTGTGTCTGGTGTGTCTGTGTGTGTGTCTGTGTGTTTGTCTGTGTCTGTGTGTGCCTGTGTGTATGTGTGTGTGTCTGTGTGTGTGCGTGTGTGTGTGTCTGTGTGTGTCTGTGTGTGTCTGTGTGTCTGTGTGTATGTGTGTGTCTGTGTCTGTGTGCATGTGTGTGTGTCTGTGTGTCTGTGTGTGTGCGTGTGTGTGTCTGTGTGTGTGTGTCTGTGTGTCTGTGTCTGTGTGTCTGTGTGTGTGTGTACATGTGTGTGTGCATGCATGTGCGCGCGCGCATGTGTGCACGCGTGTGTGTGCGCATATGTGTGTGCATGCGTGAGCGTGTGTGCGTGTGTGCATGCGTGAGCATGTGTGCATGCGTGTGTGTGTGTGTAAAGACCATACAGAGGCTGGAGGGCATCTAGACAGATAAGTTAACTTGTACTGAATGTAATTTGTGCAGGGAAATTTGTACTATTTCATTTCTGTGCCACAACGTGTGTGCAACTTATGCATCCCGACGTGCCAGAAATTGCACTGATCTTGGTTTTTTTAATCTGCCTGAAGTTTTCCTCTCTCTAGGGTGTGGATTCCAAGCAAGCGGATTAATTTCCCTGCCACCCCAACTCAGTAGCTATGCAGCAGCAAGGTAAGGCGGATCTGTGTCTCAGGACAGTTTGTGGACTAGCAGAGATAGCTGTGGATTCACTGTAACATTGCTGAGTCCCATTCTCAGATGCCTAATTCTCCACACATACTGGTGCTTGGTCCCAGCAGAACTGCCTGCATTCAGTTCTGGAGCTAGGCATGTAAGTGAAACATGTAGCTAAAGAGTTTCTGCCTGATTTTCCAGGAACCATCAGTTTTGGCAATGGCATTCTGTGAGTTTCTTCCTCACTTGTAGTGACTCATACTTTCTTACTACTGTGCTGGATGAAGTATAAAACTGACTAGTAATTTGGGATTTGTTTTTTTTTAACCTGAAGAATATTTGTGTTAAATGAACAGCACTTTTACGCAGACCCAAGATGATCTGAGCAACACTGATGTAGATGAACTAATGCACTGAAGCTAGCAGCATGAGTGTTTTCTCCTTTACTCCCATTTTAGTTTGTGACGATGACATGGTTACTAAGGCATGGAAGAAAAGCTTCAGGCTTTCCTCTTACTCCAACAGATCAAGCCTTTCTTCCGGATGTAGTCACATCCATTTCACTGAAATCACTGACACAGTAGAATAAAGAACATGGAAATCACAAAGAAGTGAAATATTAGGTGACAAAACTTGTAATGGCATTCGTGTGTTAAGATCAGTGTAAGTGAGGCAA
The DNA here is from genome assembly GCF_023634155.1 of Falco peregrinus. Classification (NCBI taxonomy): domain Eukaryota; kingdom Metazoa; phylum Chordata; class Aves; order Falconiformes; family Falconidae; genus Falco; species Falco peregrinus. The sequence continues at coordinate 6,022,918 of NC_073739.1, forward strand.
CATAAGACTTTTTTCCCCTGAAGTTTCTCTAAAAATGGGCAACCTCATTTGATGGGTAAATTGTTAATGCACATGGGTTTAAGTGCCTTCCAGGAGTTAATCTTGCACCCTGTGAAGACTGCAAAAGAAGAGTCCTTTTCAGCAGGATGACAAAACAGTATTGAGAAAAAAAATCTTAGCTGAACAGGTTTGAAGATAGTGCTCTGCTGAAACTGTTGCTATTGCATTGGCCTGCTGGGGTTGGTTGAAGTCACCTTCACACCGAAGACAGAAATTAACATACGTCCTGTTTAAAACTCCTGAAGAGGACTGTGATGGGTAGAATAGTGTTATGTTAAATTTCTGACACCCGCATGGCTAAGTCTGAATCACAGGATTGCTATCTACTGCCTTTTCACCCACCACATGTAAGTATTAAAAGTAGCCCCTGAAGAAGGAAAATGGATGTTATTTTTTATGGCCCATGGTACCTGCTAAGAACTTGACCAAGAAAAGTACCCTGTGCTCTGTTGAAGGGGCACACACACATATTTATTGGATTGATCGTGGCAGGGGCACAGAAGGACTCGCGAAAGATGTAATGCTTCACTGATAGAGGGTGTTGATTTATCCTTCAACAACAGCTTAGAAATTTTTGCAACTTCTCTACTTAAATAAATTCCTCAAGGAAGGAGATCTACTGTATAACATATGGAGTTGTCAGTAGTTTTTATCTTTGAAACTGCTATTAATAACTTTTGGGAAAAGAGTCACGCAAAGAAGGCAGCAGAGCAGTGACATTAAGTGGGGACTGATTAAGGGGACATTAAGGGCCTCATTAATTGCTGCAGTGCAGGGAAGGGTAGTGTTGAGCAGCTAAATTATGGAAAACACGACCAACATTGATGTCACGTACTTGCATTCACCAGGACCAAACAATTCTCCGATGGTCAAGGCGGAGCTCCCCTCCAGGGTTTGTCGGTGAGCCTCATGCGGCTTCAATAAAGTGATTTAACAGATAAATTGTTGCAGCAACCTCAGCAGTGATCCTCAGGAAGGGCCGCAAAGGGAGAAAGTCCCATTTTCCTGCTGCTGAAACAGAGGAGCACAAAGAATCCCAAATCACCAAAGAGTTTCACGTCTCCTACTTTTGGAGATGACAAGATACTTTAGTATTTTTTCAACCTTTATCTTCTTCTTTTTTTTTCCTCTTTTTTTTTTTTTTTTAAATTGGATAAGAAGCAAAACCCCCTTAGCGTTCTGCTATTACATGAGGAGATGAAGAATTAGCTGAGCAAAAGATCCAAGTGACCCAAATTAATGAAGCATTAGAAAAGTGAACAAGGTTGATTAATGTAGTATGTGCTTTGGTAGTTCAGCATAATGCCCTTCCCAGCAGACAATGTAATTGTTACAAAACTAACCCTGACGACGAAGTGCTTAAGAAATATTCCTTGGAACAGTTGCTGAAGAACAAGAAGTCCCAGACTGGTGCACACTGGCATCATTTATATATGTCATCTATCGGTTGCACAGCTATTCTTTGGCATTCACTGTGACTGTTCTGTTTTTGTGCATGGCCACGTGTACTTCTGTATGAAAATACAGCCTTGATAGCATTATCTGCTTAACTGAGTGAGTCTGAGAAAGTTCTGGAACTTTTCTCATCTACCGGTGTAGGTTATTTTATGTAGCTGGGTATTTTTTTCCTTTTTTCTCTGAAGTAAATTTCTTATGGACATGGCAATATACTCACTGAGAACAGGTTCTTGCATATGTACCTGAGTAAAACCATTAAATAAACGGAATGAGATATGCTTGATGCTGTCACAGGTAATGGGGGAAAAAAAGGCAGTGGTCTTTAAGGAGAAAAAAGATGCTTATGTGTCACCTGACAATACATTTTAAAATAGTGAAGTTCTTGTTAATAAGGGAAAGCAGCTAAAGCAGGTGATAGTGTGCATTGTAGATCCCAGTGATAGCACTTGCACTGAAAGCACCTGGTATTACAAAAGAGTGGAAAAGGAAGGATGTGAAGTGGTCTCAGTCATGGTGATTGGTGTTATTAGTTTAACTGAATTTGGGCAAATACTAAAAGGGTAACTAAAGAAGAAGAGAAAGAATGTGGATATGGTTGAAACTGAGGCCATTGTGAAAGAAGAAGAGAAAGAATGTGGATATGGTTGAAACTGAGGCCATTGTGAAAGTTTTTTATCAACTTTTTATCAAGGGGAGCTATGCTGAATACTTAGTTTTTTGGGGCCATATATGTCTATGGTGGGCGATTATATTGTTTCACTGAAGTCACTTGTATTGGTGTAATATGTAAATACTGACAGTTTTCATTTCAGGTGTTTATGAATTGTGAACAGCACTTGAATTATGGGGGTGGATTTTTTTCTAGTGTCCGCTAGCCATAAGAAAGAAAGGCAACAATTAAAAGTGATTTTGAACATTGTGTAAAGTCGGAATTTTGATCATTTGCTGGGTTTTATTGCCATCTGGTGGCAGCTTGTCTATGTTTCAGAAGGGGCTATTGCAAATTGTTCACACTTTGTGTGCTGGTATTCATACAGTTTTAAAAAGAAAGCATAAAATCAGCAGTTGTATAAACAATGCTGAGTGCATTTAGGGAATACTCTGCTATCGTACAGAATAATCTAGCTAATATATGTAATACCCTATGCTAATAAACTGGATTTAAATCTGTGAGAGAAGGATACGTGTGACTAAATGCAGCCTAGAAGTCCTCCTGACCTCAGTAATAATCAAAATACAAAGTGCTGTGCAGCGTTGAGTATTTGCAGTTCCCTAGAATTGTAACATAAAGGGCAAAAGAAAATTCCAGCAAACATAAAATGAAAGAAAATATCTGAGATCTCGAGATGCTGTTTGAATTAGTTCTTTTTCCTATGAGGATACATGTGGTACAGTATCCTGAAACTCGGCCTGCATTTCTCCTTCAGCACGTTCAGTTGCTATCCTGTCTGCTACACTCAAGTGCTAATTATATATGCTATTTGTTAATCTCATTGATATGTGTGTGTGTTTTACTTTGTCATTTAGTTTTGTACATGGTTGTACTTTTATCTGAAATGTGAATTTCAGTGTAAATAAGGGGCTTACCTTGAGATTTAATTCTGCATAGGCAGAAATAAATGCCACTCTTGGGTAACGTTTGTGATTTTTTATGGCTTGTTAAAAGCAAGTCATTAACAGCTTCTCTGTAGCCCATTTTATTTATTCCATGTGTTGGTAAGAAAAAAAGCCTTTAGGAAAATGTTAGATTACTATCCTGATTAGGTTTTATGAAAGTTTATTTCAGAATGGGAGAGGAAAAGATGTTCATTTCAGTGCAAACCCAGAAAAAACTCATGTCCATTTCTATGGACACACACTTTTGCATGGAGATCTAATGTGATCCCTGATCTAACAATGACATAAGCATCCTAACAATAGGAAGACAAGGGAAGGGGGAGACCCTTTCCAAAGTGACAAATCTAAATGTAGTTTTAAAGTATAACTTGGATGGTTTTTAGTTTGCTACGCTTGCCCCGTGACGTGTGTCTGTGTTTGGATGATTTGAACGAAATGGAAACTTCAACATAAAGTTTGCCTGGTGTTTAAAAGAGAGTCAGTGAACACGAAGGCTCTCCTTTGGTGTCTGCTGTAAAGCACAGCAGCGTGAGAGGCTTTGGCCAGAGATGCAGCACTGGTGCTGCCATTGGTGGTGCGTCTCCAGTACGGGAGATGGCCGCGTGTTATATGAAATGAATCAAAGCAATTGAAGAAAGCCTTGACTATCCCCAAAAGCCATTTCCTCTTTGGTTATATTGCTGATGCTGCGTCCACTGTCCTTGCTGTGATCTTGCTTGGACTTGTGACACTACTATTATTGGGCTGTTCTCTCCCAGTGCTGACACTGAGGTTATTGTCTGCCAGGTTTTCCTTCATGCAAACTCTTGCCATTATTTCTGCTGCTGTCCACACTGCTTGGTACTTTAAGCCTCATTTGCTATAGCCTTTTCTTGTCCTCTAAACTGTCATCCATGTTTCTTCAGTCTGTGCTGGAGAAAAATAATCTGCTGTGTCTGACACTGTTGTTAAATCAAATCTTTTAAAAATACATATATTGGTGTTCTCTAATCATTCATTACCAGAACAATGAAATATTTTGAACCAGGTCTTTTCCTGCTAATTTTATTTTTAAAAAACATATTCTGCCCTATCACACAGCACTACCAGTAAATGTGTACTCTCCTTGTCTGCTATGAATTTCCTCCTATGCCGTCTCATTCTAGCCATAAAAGTGGTGTCAAAGAGGGCATCTGTGTTTGTCTGAATGTTGTGAGCATCACTGTTTTAAATCCTAACCTTCTGCCCCTGCACATTGTACAGAAAGGTCAGTATCTTGTAAGTTCCAAGAGCAAGATCTTAAGGCAGCCAGCTCAGCTGAGCGGGTGAAATTGGTGGCAGCCAGGTGTGGGAGCACTGCCAGCATTACCTCTGTCAGCCTGATTCCCTATGAATTTGCCTTTCTCACCGTGGCAGCTGGTGAGGCTGGTTTGCACCTCAGGGCTTATCTGTCTAAGGCATTACAGACCTCGATCACCCTTATGCAAAACCTCCTTATCCTGCCTGACGGAAGACTTTTGGGATCCTGTTGTTTTTACTTTCAGAGAAATCTGTGGGGCTGTCGATGGTTATGATCTGTTCACGTTTATACTAAAGATGATCCCTTTTTCTATTGAAAATACAGAATTTGCAGAACACCCTTGCACTTCATCTCTTACCTGCATTGTGTCCTGGCCAAAACCAGGAGAAGTACTGAGTACCTGCCATGTTAGAGTTAGGATCTACATTTCTCTTTCCAGATCCTGCCCCAAGCAAGCAGTAATTGTAATGAGTCATTAGGGGAAGGAATGAAAGTGACTAGTACAAGATGAAAAATGGTCAGAGTAGATAGGACAAAGTAAACTTTATGTAACACATTATGTAGGTCTTGGAGCTGATGCCTGAAGTGACACATCAGGTTAAACATAATTAGTTCATCACTGGGTATTGCGGTATATGTAATGCATAAAGCATTAATGTGTTAATTTACGTGTTGTTCCTTAATAAGAGGGTAGCCGTGTACCTCACGGCTAGATATCGTAGATCTACCATGGTGCCTTTTCCCAGCACATGAGGGGCTGAACCAGTACCTTTTTTCATCCTGCTTAGCATTGGGCTGGGGAGCAAGAATTTCACGCTGCTGTAATCTTTGGTAGATAGAGGTCGTGCTGCTGCTCAGCAGAGGAGCTGGCTCAGCCACTGCCAGCCAGCTGGTAGAGCATGTGTAGGAGCATTAATGCCAGCAGACACACTTTGTACAAAATATGTAGGACCTTGCTTGCCATTTGGAAGGTAGCTTCTTGCAAGTTTCAGTCAGGGGAGCAACTATGGTGATGTTGATTCACTCATACCGTTCTGTGTCCATTTATATTCCTGGTGACTATGGGAGTGCTACCTAAGCAAGGGTGGCAGAAGCTCTGAATTTTAAAAAGGTTGCAAAACAGCAGCATGGTGAGATGCAGTGGCCCTGCTTGGCCCTGACAACCAGAGGAAACCTCCTGATTCCATAGTTCATTCAAAAATTAGGAAACATAGGTGTGGAACGAAAATTCAAACAGTAATTGTATTAAAAACAGCTGCTTGAGGAAGCATTACTGTCCTTGCAGAGATGGGCAGTAGCCTGAATTTAGGCGGGAAGGGAGAGTTTGAGCTTATGTAAAACCCTTAATTTATGGTACTTAAAGCATGAGATTGAAGAAAAAAAGTTCCTTGGATAACAGGAGGTGTTAAGCAAGGCTTTTGCCGTGCTACTTCTGTTCAAGGAACAGTTTTATTGAGAAACTTGTTTTAGTGTAGGTCACAAAACTGTCTGCTGCAGGGTATCACTGCAGAGATCATAGCAGGATTAAAGTGGTTTATATAATAATTTAATTAATAACAATTTAGTTCCATTTTTAAGGTAAGAAATTACAAAAAATACTTGAAGGCTGAAGTTCTATGGAGAACAAAGAAGCTTCTAATGCTTGGCTTTCCAAAATAGCCAAGTATCCAGCATGCTGTAGTGCAATGGAAATCTGGTTTATCAAGAAGCATGAAACAGGAACCTTAATCACAGGTCTTCTTCTAATGATCTTGTAAAGTAAGCAGATTTCTTTGTAGTCATCATATTCCATGAAAATTTCCACCCCCTACCTTTCTGCCAAAGCACAATTGGTCCAGTTTGCCTGCAGAAACACATATGGGGCAAAAAGTAGTCTTGTCTTTCCTGTGCTACTTGGATTTATTCTGTTTGCTACATTAGATGCTCCAGCAGCTTTGTCAGATTGATATTCAATTAGTTCTCTGGAGGCATTTGATACAGATACAATTTAGAGACTGAAGTTAAACTCCTAGATTCCATTCATAATAAAAATAGGTGGTTGCCTTTGAGGGCACCTCAAAACACCTAAAGTAGATTTCTCAAAAAAACACTGTAGTGAAAAGTACATGAATACAAAACAAGAGCCTACAATGTATACTGTTAAAAAACAAAATTCTGTCAGTTTTCATAGCCTTCTAGATATGTGAAACAGGCAAGAAACTAGCTCACCACAAAACTTGTCAGATTTTTCCAGGTCATCACACTGCTGGTCAACAATACTCTGGTCATGGCAGGAACAGCAAAAACCTTGGCTAAAATGTCAAGCTTTCTTTTCAGTGCTTCTTGTACCTTTTCTTTTACGAGCTTTAAATGCTGTCAGTGGTGAGACCTATGGCTGTGGTGAAATGTGTGTTTGTAAAGCACACCATGTCCCTTGCATGGAAGCCACAATAGAAATGCAAATGCATTTGCATAGCACCTGTGGTGGGACCTATAACTCAAGTGAAACGTGTTTGCAAAGCGCATTGTGTCCTTTGAATGGAAGTCACAATGTAAGGATGAAAGCAAACACCTGTTTTTTGAGCAAACAGTTCTCGGTTGCATCAAAGCCCAAAGCATGCAACAACTTTTAGTTGACCTTCTAGCCTGATGCTGGCAAGGTTCTGTCTAAACAGTTTGTGTGTGTACACTATACTGTTAAGAATCAGTAACTACAAAGGCCAAAAATACTTTTTTGTCCTGTCCAGAGACTTAGTTTTCTGCATGGTCTGTCTGTAACCATTTCAGGAACTGATTTCTCTCCTGTTGTGCAAATAGCATCTCCTTGTCCATTCCTTACTGACTTGTCTGACCAGTTCTCTTTCCTTCTGTGGAACCTTCCGCCAATGTTTCAATGTTACTTGCATCCTTTTGATTGTGGACTCATCCCTGTTGTGATGGGCTGGGATAATTGTCCAGTTTTTTCCAAAATGGGCTTGTAAGCATCCCAACAGGAAAAATACCACACCAAAGCAAACCAGATTCTGCCTTGATCGGTCAAGGTTGTCCCTCAGTTGATTAGAAGGATGATTTTTGGTGATGTAATGTAAATGGACTCCAACAAGTTTTAATTTTTGACAGCTTTATGTGTCGGAGTAGCTCTTTACTAATAATTGCATCTCTATTTTTACTACAGTTAAGGAAGTGAGTACCCTGCTTATTTAAAACCAGTGCCATAGCCTGCTCTGAAATTGATGGTATAGGGTGCTGATATTTAAATGCTCTGCCCCAAAAAGCTAATGCCTCAGTAGCAGCTTAACTTGTACTAGCATGAAAGAAACAGTGAGATGTTTGTATTTAGGTACCCACGTTTATAGGCATGTATATTTAATGTATGCAAAGCCTTTGTGCCCTTGTGTTTTGCATTTATAGTCAGCAGCAGCTGGGTAGCCGGTACCAGAAAGGTGTATGTGAATCCTGAAAATGTGGCCTGGGGACAATGTGTAATAACAGTGCTGCATTGATGCACCCACAATGGTAAGCTGGGAGCATGAATCATTTAGTTAGGACTCGAGTGTTTAGTATTCCTTCATGCTGTTCTCATTTGTTTTGTTAGCTGCTTCTGGTATGTTACAGGGATTATTGCATATTTAGTTACCTTTTCTGTTTAATGATTGCTATGCATTTATTTGATTATGGTTCCAGACACCATGCCTACTGTAGTTACTTTGGTTTACATGCTCTTTCAAGCTGTGCTGTTATTGAGCCTAATCTGAAGGCAATCCCTGAAGCCCTGCTTCTGCAAGGCAGAGGAGCAGGTTGATGATTGCTTTTCCAAGCATATGCTTTCTGAACAAGTTCCCCTGTCAATTTTGATTTGCTACCGCTGTTTATTGCACCCTTGTGTTGCAAAGATAACTGTTCTTTTGAAGTTCAAGTACTTGTACTGGAATGTCTCTGTAATGTATTACCTAGATATCAACTTAAATATCAAGATATACTGAGTACAGACAATATTTTACCAGTATTTTAGTTCAATACAAGACAGTGTTTGTAACAGAAGCTGCTACCTGTGAGCCAGATGAAAGATAAGGAGTGTATTTCAAGAACATCCTTGGTTAGGGTTTGAACTGATACCCTCCATTTTGCATGGAAAAAACAACAAGAAAAGCTTCTTAAGGGCAGATAAGAGGTGCCACAGAGAATAGATGAGGCGCTGTCATCAGGGGTTGGGCTAGATGATCTCCAGAGGTCCCTTCCAACCCTGACCATTCTGTGATTCTGTGGAAGAGGAAGCATAAGAGGAATTACAGCACCACATTGCTGCTTGGCCTAATTAAGATTTTGGATGTCACCTGCATAGACAGGACATTTTTGTATCTCAGAAAAATGAAAAATGCTGCCTTTGAATTGTTGAAATACGTGAGCTGGAAGTGTGGTGGGGTAATTTTTAGATGGAAGGAACTAAAATGTTCCTCTCCAGCAGCAAGACCTTACTGAGCAGGTCCTTGCAGAAGAACTGCAGCTGGCTGCTGAATTTATGTGCTCTCAGAAGGCAGGAGGGAAAGGTGCAAGACACACCTCACCAAGGGGCTGGCGCTTTAGTACACTCTGTAGCAATAACATTAAATATGCAGTGATGGAAGGATATGTGTGTTTACTACAGAAGAAGACAGGAAAAGATATTTCATTTTCTTGCTAACCATAGTTCTCTTTTTGCAAGTTATGCTTCTTTCATGTTAATTAAACCAAAAGCTCATCAGAGGAAGAGGCTGTGACCCATCTTGTACATGTACAGCTTGGGGCTTTGCATCTCGGTCTAGATATGGGAATGGGGGAGGAATACATGTCTCGGTGTGCATGTTATTTTTACTTTATAGCTAACAAAGTTCAATAATTCATTCACCTGTCAGGCCAATTTTACTTTCAATGGATGCTGATATGATATTTCTTCCCTGTTTTCCTTTTCCTGGAGGTAGTGTTTTCTACCTAGATTGCCCCCTGGGACACATTTCTGTCTTTCTGTATCTTTTCTGCTGTAGTATTGCTTCCTGTATTTCCAATTGCCTTTTCTCTTCTGTTTATTCCTGAGGTGGGATCTCCTGCGTGGCTTTTCTCCTCTGACATCACTGTATTGTATTTACTTTTGTCTTTATCTTTTCCCTTTCCTCCTGCCTCAGCACTATGGTCTGTCTCTCTGCCCATTGCACATCTGCTGCCCCTCTTCATCTCCCCATGTGTTATTTCTGGACTAAATCCAAAAAAGTTGTTGTGGTTCCCCAGCAGTGAGAGCTGCAATGCTGAACTTTGGCGTTCCTTCTGTTGGGATGGTGAGAGGCCCCTTGTTAAGCCCAGGAGAGTAGTTCGACTTCCCGGGAAGGACCCAGAACCTCTAAAATGTTGAGCTGCCTGCAGCAAGTTAGTAAGGAAGGACTGACATAGGGAAGGGTAGGATTTCAGACACAGCATACATACTAAAATCTATTTTTTTGTTTTGTAAATGTGTTTCAGAATTTTGTATATGTGTTTTGAAAGCACAGCAGAGCTCAGTCTTGGCTTTTACTCAGTGTGAGTAGCTTTTCCACCTATTTAATCACCTTTTTACAGTACATGCCACTTGGCTTCACCGCAGTCCCCCCCTCACCCTAGGATGCTCAAACTTGCAGCTTTCCCTCTGGCAGGACTAAGCCTCTATTTATCTGTTATTGTCATATGGGTTTGCTTTTTGCTTCTTTTTTATTTTTTTACCTGATATGAAATAACTCAAGATTTGTTGGACAGGAGGAGTTATTACAAACCAGTAATGTAGGGAGGGGGATCTAATTCCTGCTCCAGGAATTGCTGAGGTGGTATATGGTTAAAATGATCATTGATCTAGATTGGGAAGGAGAATGGTTTCTGACGTGAACAGGCAGGCACCCTGTGCTTGTGTACCTGACTTTCTACCTTCCCCACTTCCCCACTGACCACTCCACGTGTCAAAATAGGAGATGTCTCAACATATAACCCTCAATTTACACATTATGCTTGCGCACAGGCTTATAGAGTCACTCCCATACTGAAACTGGATCCAAACGTGATGCATAGAGCTTGCATAGAAATGCTCTGTTTCCCCCCCCCACCCCCCACCCCTTTTTCCTCAGCAAGAAACAACCACTGTCAGCTGTTCACAATCCCTTCATCCATTACTGAGTCAGGTATGTCGTTCTCCACCAACAACAAAGTGTGCGATAGGCATTGGTATGCAGGAGCCATCTGTGCCACCAGCGAAGGTTCAGCAGAGGGCACCCAAATTACTACGAGTTGGAGTCTTGGTTTCTTTTATGTGGAACAGGGTAGGTCAGACTGATACCAGGCACACACACATACAGTTCCCCACAGAACCAGACAAAAAGCTAAAGATTTAAATTATTTACAAAATCAGCAGTTCTTCATTCTCGCCTTAAAGATTTGATGGGATGGGGGAATGCGCTAGCCCACGGTGCGACAGTCATGCCTCTCATGTCTCTGAGATAGGTCCTGTTCGAACCCTCAAGGCAAAATCCCATCCCTAATGCTGAAGGTCAGGGTTGACAAACATGCCAATGCAGTCGCTCTTGAAGAGCTCTACTACAAGGTGATTAATTTCTATTAAACTTTATAAAAATTTGGTATTCGTGACAAAGTGTATCATCAGTCTATTTTTTTTTTTTTTATGAGTTAAAAGTAACATTTCAGATGTGTGGCATTTAAAGACTTGGATATGGTGTAAGCAGAATTTCAGTACAGCAGTATATCCTAAGAATTAATCTCTGTTTTATATATATGTGTATATATATATAAATACTGTGCTATAAATGCTTTTGAAATATTTGTAATTTTAAAATGAGCAATTCCTTGTCAGTTGACTGCAGAGTTACACTACTGTGTTTCTAGTTGCAGTTTTAAACCAAAACATTTACTGACAGCAGTATATCCTAAGAATTAATCTCTGTTTTATATATATGTGTATATATATATAAATACTGTGCTATAAATGCTTTTGAAATATTTGTAATTTTAAAATGAGCAATTCCTTGTCAGTTGACTGCAGAGTTACACTACTGTGTTTCTAGTTGCAGTTTTAAACCAAAACATTTACTGATTATGCAACTTCTACCACTAACTCTTTAAGATGTCAGGGTGTGTAGGTTTGTTTTTTTTTTTTTTTTTTTTTAAATTAAGTTAGAATGCAAGCTCTTTGACAGGAATAAAAAATACACCTAGTGTATTACAAAATACACTTTCGGTGCAGTATTATTCCATGGACAAAATTTCTAAGGGTAAGGTACTATGTACGTAAGTACTACATACTTAAGTAACTAGGTAGTATGTAAGATTAATCATCCCCTTAAGTAGCTTGGGTTGCAATGTGGTATCCCTTGTCTGGATTGATCAAACTGATTGATTTAACTATCAGTTGTCAATTAGTCAATTAGCCTTGCAGCAAAACTTAAACCTCCACTCTCATAAACTTTTCCTTCTAACATTAGCATTAGTGTCTAACGGTCCTCATGGTCCTCATGAAACGGTGTTTCAGTTGTAACCTCAGTAACTGCTGGTATATGATACGAGAAATGAAAGCAGACCCAGAAGATGGTAGCTTAAAATTGCAGAGACAGAAAATACTCCAAAGAAGCCCAAATTCTGTATGTTGTAGATAATTTAACTTTCGATAAGGAAATAATTTCTTTATGAAACCAAGTGGTATTGATGAAGAAGTTTGGGAGCGAAAGGTATTGCATTTTTTGTGAAGTCCTGGGTAGATGATCTGTGTTTTCTTAGCAGTATACGTTGAAATAAGATAAAGTAGGCCAGTTAATAGACGTAGCTTAAGAAGCCAGAGCAATTTTGGAATGGTGGAACCGCCCTCAGCACAGTTCTTCTCAGTTCTGGTATTGATCTCACTCAAGAGGGAAAGCCTTTAAGGCCTTCATAGCACATGTAAAGCTGCTAAGCCAATTTGTAAGGCTTGTGGATCCATTTTTTAAACAAGGTTGTAATTATGATCACACAATGCAAGCAAAAGAAAATATAGAATATTAAGAAAAATAATACTAAAAGCTCCTAACAAAAATTTGTGGCGGGAGGGGAAAGGCTAGAGGAAAGGGTGAGAAAACCATTAGAATTTCATAAGAAAAAAATATTTGTAAGAATAAAAATAGACTTAATGTGGAAACAAAATAAGACAGTGCCATGCTGGACTGCAAATATCAAACCCAAAGGAATACGCTAGGCACAGCAAAAGCTGAGACTTCAGAGGAGTCTGAAGAACATAAAAGAAGTGTGTTTTTAAGAAGCCACATGAAGAACTGTATTCACAGCAGAGCCCTGTGTTCGTGCAGAGCCGCGAGATCCACAGAAAACAGGAGCATTTTGCAAAAGCATGTAGACAGGTATTTTATATGCCTAAAAAGAAACTATCGATACCTGAAGAAATCCATACCCAGTGAAAAAGACAGTAACTACATTACAGATGAAGGAACATTCTTTGTGGGAATTCTCCAAAGATCAACTAGGAGTGTGAACCTGGACATGTCTATCAATCACCCTTATTATTTATAGGTTGGGTATTGATATAGAACTTAATTTTGTAACTGAAGATTCAATAAAAGGTTGCTAAAGAGAAGACTTGTTGGCTGCAAATAAATGATGTTAAGATCACACAACAGGAAAATTGCTTATACTATAAATGCATCAAAACTGTATATAAAAATGTTACAAATCTTGAAAAGATAGTTTTGCATTGTTTCATGAAACAGAGTACTTGCATACAAAGAAGCTGGGCACCAGGTTCCCCTGGGAGTCAGTAAGTCTTACTGCAAAGTTTGGGAAGCTGGCTGTATCTCAAAGAGAAAGAAAGTGTAGGCATGGGAAAGGAGAAGTTACTTTTGCAGCAGAAAGAGAAATATATTTTAATATAGAAGTCTTTATCTTATTTTTTTTGACTGCATGACAAAGAAAAGGTTAAACAATCACTAGTGCTTGATTTATATGCAACATATGTAGATATTTTAACACTAAGCCTGAAATTCTTGTAGTGTTATGTATGCTGGGATCATTGCACGTTGCTTCTGGAATAAAATTAATGAAATTAAAAAAGTACATCAACAGAGAATTAAAGTGTTGAACATGTTTTCATAGTTATCAACTGATATTAGCTAGCCTTGCATACCACCTACAGTATAAACAGCTAATAAGCTATAGCTTTTGGTTTATTGTGAGATTAAGTATTTTGTAAGAAGGCATTTCAGGCATGTTACTTAGAGTTCAGGGTATCCAGTCCCTAACTGTGCTGTGAAAAATGGTGATAAAGTTACTTGCAAAGGTCTGACACAGTCAGATTTGTGTTTCATCTTAATGAGTAGTGGGGCAGTACCATTTAAAAGGACCTTCAGCAACTTCGTTTTGGGTAAGCAAAATGCTTTGAATGTAGCTACTTGACTAACTTTTAAAACCACGAGGTTTTTAGAGTATTTTACTGTTAAAAATTTAAGGTTCTTATTCTCACAGGACAAAAGCTAAAGCCTTTGCAGCTGTGAATTGTAGAAGAGCGTACAAAGGAGGAGAAAAGTTAAGGTGTCTTGCAGAGTTGCTGCTTCTTCCTCAAAAGGGATAGTAAACCAAAAAATGACATGTAAGTGAAGTAGCTGATAGTTACAGCTTCTTCTAAAAAAAAAAAAAGGGGAGAAAAGAGTTGAATACTGGACCTGTTGAGTTCTTGAGATAGAAGCAGTCAAGGAAGAGTCTTTAATTGATAGGGCATTAATTGTAAGTACTAAGGAAGAGTAGTGACAAATCCTAAAAAAAAAAGTAAAAAATTATTCTGTCTTGCAAGGCAGAGACAAACTCCAAAGGCTTCGTAAGAACTCCTGAAATATTCATGCCTTATATTACTTCGCCTCTGAGGAAGGGTGACCTACTCTTTAGGAGGATTCTTGGGCACATTCTTTCTCCAAGCAATAGTTATTTGAATTGTTGATTGAGGACAGAACTAGTAAATCTACAGGTGCCTTTCTCTTCCTCTGTTGTCAGATATTTGATAAATAAAATTTTCTTTTTAATGACATCTTTTCTTTTCTTTCTTTCTTTCTTTCTTGCTTGCTTTCTTGTTTGCTTTCTTCCTTGCTTTCTTTCTTGCTTTCAGCTCCAGTTTGGAATTTGAAATAACTATTAACTATCAGCATTGTTATCAGCATGGACAAGAGAGCTGAAGAACGTGAATTCACTGGGAGATATGCACCTATCTACTTTATCCATTAGTACAACCTACCTATGGGTAAAGCCGTAAGCAGGCCTAGATGGTACTTTTCTTTAGAGCTATGTGATGTGACTGCTGTCTTAGGGAGAAAAGGAAATGGGGAAGAAAAATGTGAAAAAATATATAAACTATGCAGATAATCTTTTTCAGAGGAAGTGTTACAAAATCATTTGCCACATAAAAGTAAAAATTGCTGAAAAAGAAATTATGAGTAATCAACAAGAGGAAAAATGCTGAGATATTTTAAAGATTTAAAATAAAAATGCAAGTTACAGGACAGAAATACATGAAATCTTTTCCCTCTGGTAGGAGTTATAACATAAAAAGGGTTCACACCAACAGCAGTAAGAATGAGTGAAAGGGATGGTAATGCAGCACTACTCAGAGGTTTGTAATCTCATACTCTTCCCATTAGATAGAATGAGTCCAACGGGATGGGAAACAAATGAGGAAGAACTTGAGGCCCATGAAACTGGGTGCTCTGTGGTTGTGACTTTTTTGTAGTCAGAAGAAAGACTAAGCAGCAGTAAAATTTGTTTTAATTTGTGTTTTTTTTATTAAAAATGACTTCAGTATTTTAGAGTGACAGTAAAGACAAAACGCTGTTTCAGAAAAGTGATTTTATGTGCATACATTTTTGCACAAATCCATAGCAGAAAGACTGTATTGTCAATATAAGAATCAGAATCCAATGCAGTACCAAGAATAACTTTTATTTCAGTGAAAGAAATATATCACAGGTGAATTTCATTCTATTAAATGAATATGTCAATTTAAATGAAAGAAAATTGATGAAATTGTGAAAAATATATTTTTTTAAAATGCTTTAGGATATTTTTTGCAGAGATAATTGAGTTTTTCATATATTGAAGACCAGTTTATTTCTTATAGATACACATATATGTGTACCAGTTGCCATTTTTATAGGCAAAAATGTATTTGCTAATATCTAGGATAGCAAATTTTAAAGAAAATTGTGGAATGGGAGACCTTCTGACCTATTGTTTGAATCAAAACAGTTAGATTGAAAATCTTCTCAAGTTCCCAGATTGAAAGGCAAAAAGAGTTCAGGAAATTTATGAAACTTTAAAATACTTTTCTGACATTTCATAATTAATCTCGTGACTTCTATTAAAATTACTCAAAATTTCACAAAAATAATTCTGAGATCCTGTCTTGGATGCTATTCAATGTTACACATCCTGGGAATAACATTGAGCAGAGTATCTTGTCACGGGCAGCTGTGAAACTGAAGGAGTACTGTGCTCCTCCAGACGAGACTTCTGATTGGAGAGTCCTCTGTTAGTGGCACAGTAGTGTGTCAAGGAAGGAGATTTTTCCTCTCACAACCTGAATTTTGTGTCCCTTATTCCAGAATGTGGCAAAATGCTAATGACGTGGTCTGTTGAAACTAGATGGGAAGCAAAGTTGTGGAAACAAGAAAGCATCTTGTAGAGAAAGCAACTTAGCAATGGAAAAATATGTGGAGTAGACTGGAGATATGACAAAATGCTAACTTCATAAAATAAAGGCAACGGAAATAAATAATAATAAAAAAGATTCAGGTTGGAAGGGACCACTGGCAGCTGTAGGGTCTAATCTCCTTTTCTGTTTCAGCAATAGCTCAGGTTGCCCAGGACTTTGTCCAGTTTTACATGTGTCCAGGGATGAGGATGCTGTAGCCACCCTGGACAACCTGTTGCAGAGCTTAACCACCCACCAAGGGGAAAGGCTGGGTTTGTTTGGGTTTTTTTACATGCAATTTGGATTCCTTCTGCTGTAACCTGTGTCTGTTGCCTCTTGTCCTTTTTCTGTCCGCTTATGAGAAGAATCCATCATCTCTGTAACTCCGCTTTTGGTTGTGGAAGACTGCAGTTGGGTGCCCCTCAAGCCTTCTCTTCTCCAGGCTAAACAATTCCAGTTCATTCAGCCTTTACTCATGGTACCTATGCTCCAGCCCTCTATCTCAATGACCCTCCCTCCCTCCTCCAGACTTCCTTCAATATGTGGGTCTCAGTCTTCTACTTGGTGGTGTAAAAGGTGGTGCAATATTTCAGATACAGCTTGATCAACACATCTCTCCACCTTGGTAATGCATCCTAACACAAGGTCTTGTCTGCTGCAACAGCAGATTGATGGCTTGGTTCAGCTTGCTCACATAGTCCTCAGGTTCTTTCCAAATCAGTTTGCTTCATGTCTAGCAGTTCAAATTTTCCATTGCTTTAAAAAAGTAGAATGAGGCTCTTTGACCTTGTTAAAATGAAGTTTGTAAATGAAAATCACTGTAGTTTCCAGCATTGGCTATTTGAAATGGGTTCACAGGATATTTATTTTTACATGACTTGTCATAAAAGTGATGTACATTCAAAAAGACTCAGACATGCAGTGATGATGTAGAGAGATAGAAACAAGGTTTTGTGAGACACTCAGGGTCTTCTATGTGAATACCGCAGGTGTTATAGATAGCTTTGCTCGTGTTTTGTACTTCTGACAATGTGGATGAGGTAAAAAATGCTTCTTTCATAACACAAAGTCTGTGTTAGGCAACTTCTGCAGGTGTGCACCTTTTCAATGTCGACAGTGACTGAGAAAATACTGATTAGTCCACTGGTTACAAAGAGAATAAAAGTGTACACAGTTGTGCAAGAGATAACTCTTACTGGAATTAAGCAAGGATTTCGGGCCACGACAAGAAGGAGATTTTGTAAGGTGGGAATTGATAGTATTACAGCCTTTGATCTGCACCTGCAAAGGACATTACCTGGACCATCCTGCAAATGTCCCAGTTGGTGTAAGATTCACAGAATCAGAGAATCACAAAACATCTCAAGCTGGAAGGGATCCAAAAGAATCATTGGGTCCAACTCCCTGTTCCTTGCAGGACTACCTAAAACTAAACCATTAGACTAAGAGTATCCTCAAGATGCTCCTTGAAGATGCAGTGGTATTGCTGAAAGTATAGGTGGTGGCAGCTATTGAAATCCTGTTCCTTTAGTGTGCTTTGGGTGGTTGAACTCTTGGAAATTTCTCCCTAGTTACTTTGCACAATTCTTTTCTGTCCTGTGCCTGATCAAGGGCTTGTTTTCTTGCAACATGGGGACAGAACAGATTTGGTCTTGTCAAGGGAAGAAGCTTCCATTTGGAGCACAGTGTGGATTTAGCCTTAATCTTCTCACATCTTGAAGCAGAAATGTGGCAAATGTAGGCAGTTATATAATGGGTACATTTATTCTAAATAAGAAATATCCTACTTTCTGAAAGCTGGATTGTCTCACCTCCGCTGTGGAAGCACATGAGTGTGCTTTGGTTTCATCTCACCTAACTTCAAACCAACTACAGGCCAATTGATTAACATCCAAGCTATTGACTTGCTTTTAATGGAGAAAAAAACATATTTTCATTCAGTCTTAAGATCAGGTGCGGCAGTGCACTTCCTGCTGATGGCTGCCTCTCACCACTGATGGGGCCGAGTGCCTGTGACAGCTAACTTGGGCTGCGTAATGAAAGTTTGGGAGCCTGAAGCCAGGTGCACTGAGCCCCATCTGAGCTAACATTTGCCCTCCGAAAAACTGGGCAAAATGGCTATGCTGAAGTTCCGTGGTCAAGTGGCTGGTCAAAGGTGGAGGAGAGGTTGATTCCTGGCATGAGAAAGGTCTTAAAATGCCAAGATGCAATGACCTCAAGAGGTCCAAGCAGAAGCATGTTCCCCAGGGCAGAAGCTGATTTCTGACCAGCTCAATTTAACAGCTCATTAAAAAGGACAAAATTCAGCTTCTTGCCCATATGTAACGACCATGTAGTCAGTGTGACTGGGTGGGCTCCCACTCCACTTGGATTTCAGCTCTTTGCAAGAGTAAATTTGCTCAAAACTAGCTTATATAGTTGTATTAGCTTGCTTCCCATATGCAGAATAGTCTACGTACATGTCACTCTCAGTGCCTCGCTCCTCGCATTTTCCCTAAAAATTTTTTTCATATGGTAGCTGGAAGTAACTTGAACACTGTCTGAGGGTGTTTCTGTTGCTGTTCCTGGATATTTCACATCTCAAGTTCTTGATGCATCATTTAAAACATACACCAACTGCTTTTGGGTAAGCTCCTGGGTTTAAAAGTAAATTACAGTAAATCACAAATAATTGGTATTCAGCACTCAAATAGCAATTTCACACTATGGCTTATCCCTGTGACACTTCTCCCTAAGGGTCTTGAGTACCTCAGAATATTTATCCCATCAAGTTAATGCAAACTATTTAAAATTACTCCATTTGTAGCTATTATTAAGTGTTGTGACATGCTATGATTTTTCTCTGCAATTTTTTTTCTTTTAATATTTCCCATGGGAACTAAACAGTCAGAAGTCCCTTCGAGCCTAAGAAAGGGTGGATTTTAATGAACTGCCCAGAGAATGGCTGTTTGTGCTCAAGTGGAGTTAATAGGTTTCAATAGCAACCTCACAATGGCCTGAAACAATGAGGTGTTTGAGTCTAAATGGATTTTACAGTATTGTACATGAATGTAATTTTAAAATTCATATAAAAACTTTCCCATAACATGTTCATGCATATTTCATGCATATTTTGGTATAGCATCTTTTGCTTCAGTATCCTGTTTCTGACACAGCTGAAACACTGGCTGGTGCCGTAGGTACTGTTCATTACTACTGGCATGGTAATAAAAAAATTGAGTAATGAAGATACATACAGTTCCTGATTATAATGCATATTCATAAACAGTATGGTGGTTAATGAAAGCATGTGTTCATAGGCACTGTAATTCCTTCAAATTTTTATCATTTTTTTTTAGAGTTTCTTTCATCCAGATATGAAGGAGGTATCAACACACATTTGTTTTCTGGGAAGATGAATGTAATGAGCATCTCCCTATATCCACCAACATACCCGTCTGCTGCCAACCCCACCCCATCCCCAGACCTGAGCCTCATCTTATCTCAACAGTACTTTTTTGTATGAAATCACTGTTCTTTCAGATTCATTTGGGGCACAAAGTCAATCTGCCAAGGCGTCCAGGGGGTGTCACTTATTCCATGGTTTTTGGTTTGGGGGGGGACATTACCTAGCACCAGTTTACATGTGCAGAACATCTTCTAAACAGCTAGAAAACAGTTACTAGAACAATTTCTTTGTCACTTCCATTTTCTGCTCAATTTATACTACTTATGAATTCGCTTATCTGCAAACAAACTTATTTCACAAACTTTTTTTTCCTTTTACCTGCATGAGACAATGATAAATGGCTCCTTCATTCAGCGTGTCTCTCTAACTGCATTACAGTTTAGACCTCTTTGTTTTTCTGTAAATTATGGTAAATCATTCTTAACAAAGTTAATGGTGACACATTGTGTCAGCTTTGGCTGCAGGATTATTTTTCACGGGCTAGGCGTCACTATTATAGTGGATGATTTATAAAAAAGAAGTCATTGTCCCGTTAGTGCTTTTCCATGTATTTCATCCTCGTCTAAGTCATCGTCACTCTTGGTAAACAAAGGACGGTTCACAGTGGCAAAGGCTCTCCACGAAGGACCGTGCTTTCTGACAGCTCTGAAGATGAAAGGTGCCCACCGGCACTTAGTGTAGGCTGTGCTTGATCACATTCTGCCACTGTTCTCCCTTGCTGCTCGGCGGGATGGTGGCGGCGTACCTCATGTCTCCAGCCTGCATCACCAGGGAGCTCTGGCATCTTTCCAGCATCTTCAACATTCGTATAATGTTCCACGGCAGGAGTTCCTCTTTTATCTACAGCTCGGGCACTTTCTTCTTGCTACCCTACAAGATTATCTCCTACCACTGGCGACAGACCTTGAATCTCTTTTCCTCAGATTAAAGTCTGTAAAGGGATTTGCTTGGAAACGATGCTGCCTGTTTCATTGCAATAACTCTCATGCTTTTTAGAAGCAGGAGAAATGGATTGAGAAGCAGGTTGTGAAACATCTGATGGTAAGATGGTGGCCATCCCTGCTAGTTGAGAACAAGTATTTTCATCTTTAATTCATATTTTGATTCCTGAAACCCTTGCTAACGCTGTAGACAAAACATGTTTACAAAAGATGTAAGCTGCCTCTGGTGACCTGGGAGTATCTTGGGTTTCTGTTTCTTTTTCAGGTGCTTTTTGAGAGCCAACTGTGGGTATGGCGTCAGGGGACAGGACCGGACACTGGTGGCTTGGCCTTGCCTTTAGGTGGCTCACTGCTGTCATCGCCATGGGACATACTGTAGCCTGGTCAGCATGCTTATAGTGCATGGGTTTGGTTCCACAGAA
Organism: Falco peregrinus; assembly: GCF_023634155.1. Lineage (NCBI taxonomy): Eukaryota > Metazoa > Chordata > Aves > Falconiformes > Falconidae > Falco > Falco peregrinus. The sequence continues at coordinate 6,043,844 of NC_073739.1, forward strand.
AATAAAAAACCCTAAAAAACAACAACTAGATTAATTTGTTAAATCCTGTACTGCATGTTTAGAAGACGTGATGTTTTCCTTACTGTGACCTATGAGAGAAGTTGTTTTTGTTTTTTCTTCTCTCAGTTGGTATTAAATAGTAGTAGAATTTGGCTGGTTATTTTGTGTTTGCTTTTAAACTTTATTTCACAAGTTTACATGTTTGTTCCTTTTTTTAATTATTTATTCCCCCCCCCCCCCCTATATATTTGAATTTATGTTCTCATCTTAACTCTTCAAAGACTGAAAAGGAAAGGTATCTTATATCATAAGGAGATTTTTAGTCTCAGATAACAAGTTCAACTTTGATTTATGCCATTAAAATTCAGAATAGTGCAGAAGACTAAAATAGTAGCTGTGTGCAGAAAATCAAAAAAACCCTCTAACAAACAACTGCCAGCCTCATGTAAGGAGTTGAACTGGTCTTCAAGAATGCAAAAAATACAATCTGTTTTTAAAATCTATTATCCATTAGGACTACTTTTCCCCAGAGTGTTATTCTTTCAAGTTTTGAAAAGAAGCCACTGATTGTAGTTTCAGTAAGAGAATTTTGCACTGCTTCTAAGTAAGTACAAAGAAAAACCATTATCTTTATGCTTATTTCTATGTTTTTTTCCAGTTTTGATTACAGTGGGAGTATTTATATGGTTATGAATGTAACTGAATAAGGCCCTTGGCTTGTTTGTTTGCAAGTCAAAAATATTTCATATGTAGCTTCTGCTGCTTCTATGGAAGATAGTACTTTAACCCTTATGTTTATGTCTAGTTCCTTTAGTAAAGTAAATGTGAGTTTCCGTTAACTTAGGCAAGCCAGCTGATGTTCATGTTCTTTGAAACTCAGGCTGCACCTTGACAAGTTGCTTCATATTCCACCGAAGCTTCCCTCCAGTGAACTGGCTAAAAGCCTGAAGAAGAGGCTTCATTTTGGCACACACAATGGGGAGCACAATTATATGTCTGTTTTATCCAGCAATGAAGTGGACCTTCCTTTCAGCGTCGCAAGAAATGACTTCCAGCTGAGGCAAGCTTTGCAACAGCTCCAGGCTCTCTCCGGTGGGAGCCTGCGTGTCAGATCAGGTGGAAAACTTGCTGCTCAAGCACCACGGAGCTCCTGGGTTGAATTTTCAGGGTATGACTGGGCATAGACACAGTCAGTCTGGTGCATCGTGCAAGCCCAGCCATCAGCAGCGAAATTCATTCCTGCATTCAACTGGTGCCTGAGCAGGGCTGCGCCACTGAGCTCACTGATCACAATTATGCAGGTTTATTTTGCAATAATTTTACTTTTTTTTTAAAAAAACCAAACCCTTAGAGACCTATAAGTGTTCATTATCTCTTCTTGACTCATATTCATAAAAGGTTTTCAGAAGATGAGACCTACAAGGAAGCTTTTAGTTCCCTCTCGAGTTTGATTGTATTATAGTTTGAGATCAATGATGTGATCTTGCTTTGAACTCTTGCAGTAAATAAACCTGAAAAAAAAAAAAATCTCACTATAATTAGGTTTTTCCCTTACCCATAACGTTGACTGCAGGATTAGTGCTCAATCTAGCAATTATTGAGTACTTATGCAAGTTGCTGAGCACTCTGAGCTCCCACAGATGTCAGCTGGATTTGAATACTGATGGCTGAATTAAGTGCCACAAGAATATTAAAAGTAGGGTTTATAAATCACTCTTTTCCCTTATTACTGATAGTGGTTATTGCCACTTATCATACCGAGTATTTCTTTCTTTAACCTGAAATTACCACTGAACGCACAGATAGATTTAGATCAGGTATTATGTTAATAAAGAGCAGCTATCTTATGAAGAGCCCTGTAAACCATCCATACAACTCATTTTAGGTGGAAGAACAAAGGGTTTAGGTAACCTGTTTCAGAATAAAAACAACCTCTATCAAAACTGATGGAGAAGACACTTTAGTAACTTGCCATGGGCATCATGCGGAAAGTTTATTTTTTGTTTCTTTTGTTGTTTGTTTAGTATTAGCTAGGGAAGAGATAAATGTTATTGGCAAAACCTGTGATGGATACTTGAAAACAGATTATACATATATTTGTATGCACATGCTATTTCATTTTAAGGAGAAAAAACAGCAATTCCACAACATCGTAGTGGTTTGAATATGTTCTTGTTTTGAAAAAAAAAAAAAATTCTCAACTGGTTGAGATAAGGTATGCTAATTATATTCATAAGGAAAAAAAAAAAATTGACCCCTGAATCCTAAAGCAGCTCTGTGTAAACACCTAATGCAGTGTTTGGCTCATTTACTTTTAACTAGTGACTGCAGCTAGAATATTTTGGTGATTGGTTGGTTGTTCAGCCCACTTGAGACTTCTGGATTATTTTATTAGCTGCAAGTGACAAACAATCTGTGGCAGAAGTGAATTAGCAGAAAGCAGAGGGAGTAAACAAAAAGAGGGAAAAGAAATAATCTCAAACTTTGATATTGCAGAATTTCAGCATGACAGTCCCAAGAGCCCGTGAATGCACCCCTTCCCATCACCCCCTCCGATCCATGGCTGGTCAACAGCACTTCTGTACATCTAATTTATGAATTATGGGCTGACGTGTATTGGGCTGTGACTCTTTATCAGAGTGTCATGGAGGTTCACTGCACGAGGATCATTCTTAGGATCTGGCCTTTTGTCTGCTTGCTTGCTTTGCAGCTAGGCTTCAGTGAATAAAGGCAACCCCCCCACCCTCCACAAACAAACCCTCATATAAAACAATTTTATAAATAAATAATAAATGAATAAATAAATTTATTATCTTTTGGTACGTGCTGTGAGGCTTGCTGGTGAGAAACAGAAAAGCAAGTATCAGTCACATGCATGAATAGTTACAGGAACTACATCCTGAGCTCAACCTTGCATGTACTCACCTGCAAAGTGACTTCTTCTGCACTGAAAAGCAGAAGCTACTGCATTACCACTTGAAACTCAACAGCAAAACTTGCAATGCTAATATGTGATAAATTCACAGAGCGAGTAAAAAAAAAAGAAAAAAGAGTAAATATGAATAATGAGCATGGCTGAGGAGATTTTGTGGAACCTGTGACTTTTTTTTGATTATTATTATTATGGTTATATGAATTGATTAAATTATTTCCTCTAATTTTAACAACAGTTGGTAAAATGTACTTCTCACTGGAACTGATGTGCTGTCCTTAATATACCTTGTGGGAAAGCATGCAAAGATATTGATTGATTTCAGTGAAGACGGGGTTTTGTCTATAATCAGTTTTCAAGAGACAAGATGACTAGTTACATGAAATGTAATGAAAAATGAGAAAGTTGAAGTATGTGGAAAACCACTAATGTTTTATAAGTATTAATTTTGATAACACATGGACTGGAATGATCTATTTTATGCAGTCCATTTTCAAATAAAACAAGGGAAGTGATATTGTAAAACAGCATTTAGACCTCTGTACCAGAAGGCAGCAGCACTCATTTGTGCCTACAAATCCTCTGTCTTACACAGTAGGTGTAAAATTTAACTTTACAGGTTGGAAATTTCTCAGTTGACTGTAAAGTTTGCAAATAATAATCCGTTATAACCCTTTTGACTTGCAGCTTGAAATGTAACCTTTAACTTTTCAGTAACTCAGGACCCTGAGTCACTAATTAAAATGTAAAGGCTTTTTCTATGAGTTTGCTGAAAACTTCACCAAAGCCATCTAATTCAATTTATCAGAGGACTTTTGGGCATAGAGCGTTTTCTGACAGCTAATTGAAAAACATCTGTGGACACAGACTTGGCAAAAAGACTGCTGCTGCCTCCTGTGCAATGATTTTAGGGTTGACAGTGTACATGTAACACTTGAAGGTTACCCCTACATTAATTGTTTCTTCAACAGGTTCCTCTAACGTACTCTAAGTTAATATTCTCACTGACAGTGCATATATTGATTTATAAATACACTTTTCAGTAGAGCTAATAATCTTATTAGCTTTTGCACCAGATAATCAGCACTGCAGCAAGTAATTCATGAATTTTATGAGATTGTTGGATTTCTAACTGTCATGGGAGCTGCAGACTGCATGCACTTGGTAATGCATGCACCACCACATGATGACTAATGAGGCAAGGTAAAGAAATCGAAAATTTTTTCATTCCCTCAACATGTAGCTGGTGTGTGATGCCAGATGTAAAGTCATTGATGTACTTGCCAAGTTCCCAGGATCATGTCATGATTTATTCAAACTTAGACAATCAGGATTAGGTCAATCTTTTGGAAATGGTCAAATTCAAGGAGACTGGTTAATAGATCAGTAGAAGCACTGCTTTTAAATAAAACATTGAATATATATTAAAAATGAAATTATTATTTACAACTTGCCTTTTTTAGGTCACAGTTGCTCTCCTCTGAAGAAACAGCTAATGACTACAGTTCTTAATCCCCAAACTCCGTCAGAATTACTTTATAATGAGACACATAAATTCATAAGAGCTATAATTGAAAGAACCGAGGCATTCTAAGAAAATAATACAAATGCCTCTCCCAATATGCACTGTGTTTTATATGAAACAACTGTTTGAATATTTGTGAGTCTCTTCTTGTGTTCTGCATGCAACACAATCAAGCTGGCTGATGTATAACAAATATCTGATGGAGAGAACGAGGTAGTGTATAAAAATATAAATATATACTTAGATAATTAAAGTAAGTCTGGTAATATGACTTTCCAGCTTGTTGAAACATAGCAAGAAACGCTTAGAATGATTGAGTGTGTTACTGTACGGTATCTGGTAAAGTTAAAGTTGGTTGTCAGTACCTGAAATTTCTTCTCAGAAGATGCATATATTTTCTATCAATATGTATCTCAAAAAAAGCGCTTTTTTTTTATGACTGGGCTTTGGGGACTGAGTACTTACATGATGACATTCTTGTACTCTATGTGCAAACATTTGACTTGCTGAAATAAGAGTGGAAGCATTTACTGCCTTATCTATTTAGGTGAGATTATGCTTTGACAAATTACTTGATGGATCATTAACTGGAAGAGACATCTAAGGTGCCATCACCAATTAAAGCAAATTTAGGATTTCCCTGCAAGTTCCTTCCATTTCCACCCGCTCCTGTAGAGCAAGAAGCTGTTGAATTCCCTTCAAGGTATTTTGTGTTGGATGATTACAAATAAGCATGAAAGTTGAGGCTGACCACCTTTCACAGAATCACAAAATCATGGAGTGGTTGAGATTGGAAGAGACCTTTTGAAGGTTACCTTCCCCACCCACCCTGCTCAAGCAGAGACACTAGAACCAGTTGCCCAGGACCATGTCCAGATGGTTTTTATATATTTCCAAGGATGGAGACTCTATGACCTCACTGGGCAACTTGTGCCCGTGCTCAGTCACCCTTGCAAGTGAAAAAGTGTTTGTGCTTCCTGAGGTGGAGCCTCCTGTGTTTCCGTGTGTGCCCATGGCCTCTGGTCCTGTCAGTGGACACCACCGACACCACCACCTGGCTCCCTCCTCTGTGCACCCTCAGGTGTTTGTACACGTGCATAAAATCCCCCTGAGCCTTTTGGACAGTCCCAGACCTCTCAGTCTCTCCTCATAGGAGAGATGCTCCATCCCTTCCTCATCTTGGTGGCCCTTCTTTGGACTCTGTCAAGTCTGTCCATGTCTCTTTTTATACTGAGCCCAGAACTGGACACAAGACTCCAGGTGTGACCTCCTCAGTTCTGGGTGGAGGGGAACAATCATCTCGCTCAGCCTGCTGGCAATGATTTTCCTAACGCAGCGCAGGATACCACTGGACTTCTTTGCAGCAAGGGTACGTTGCTGGCTCATGTATGTTGTACCTTTGGATCTGTAGTAATGCTGACCCAAAATAGGAGTGAACTGGATTTAGTAAAATTTGTGTTAAAAGCATGACATTAAATAATACTTCATTGTAGTATCTGCATGAGTAAGACTTAGTTTTGGGTCTCTGGTTTGTTTTGGGTGGAATTCAACTGCTTTCCCACATTCAGGCTTCCCACTATGTCCAAGGAGACTCCTTAGCTGTTTGCCCTTGACATGTTTCAAAGGTCCCAACTACTGCTATTAATTCTTCCTTCTGAGATAAGACACTGTCAAATAAGATTTTTTCACTAGTTTTCTCACATATTTAAATATTTTTCTTCCATTTCACAAATTTTATACATCTGAATTCCCTTACAGTGTCATAGCTCAGTCCCCACATGTAGGGGATTGGCTCGATTTCCTTGCCATATTTAGGGTCGTATAATTAAATGATACATATTTAAAAAAAAAAAAAACAAAAAACAACAAACACAACGACATCCTATAGTGGCTGTATTGTATTTATTTTCCAAACAGAGCACAACTGATACTGGGATCCTTTCATGAAATCTGGAATGCAAGCCTACAAGGAGTTGGTTATCATGTTGAAATGTTTATAAAATATATCTATCAAAAAGGGGAGAAACAGAAAACATCACTGAAACTGTTCTTTAAGGAGCAAAGCTTATACAGTAGTATTTCATGAGTCAGTTTTCCCTGGTTTTATCCCTTCCATAATGATGTTGGAGTTCCTTGACCATATTCAAATAAACCAGAAAGAGAGGTCGTTCAGTCTCCACATATTCAGCAGGCAGCTGTGAAGCAGGAAGGGGTTTCATTGACTGCTAGATAAACTGAACACTTACCAGACCTTAGGCAAACCCATTCTCAAGACACAGATCCACTACAAGCCAGCATTTCTGCTTAGGGAGCTGTTTTTTTCAGCAGGGGAGTTAGTCGCAGGTTGTACACTGAGCAGCCTGCTCTAGCGAAGATGTCCCTGCTCGTTGCAGGGGGCTGGATTAGTGGTCTTTAAAGATCCCTTCCAACCCAAACCATTCTATGATTCCATGTCTTTCTCAACATTCCCCACTTTTAGGGGAGCCTTTGCACAGAAGTCCTGCTTGGATACACTTTCTGCTTCTCAAACAAGTGTTTCACTTCAGCATCATCTGTGTAAAAGTTGTGCTAAAATCTCATTCTTCAGCAGATGAACAGGTAGAATTAAAGTCTTTCAAGAGCTTTGGTTTGCATAGGTGTTCAGAAATATTAATTGCTCTGCCAGTTTTTCTGTCCTATAATGCATGGGGTGAGACTAATGTCTGGGGGGGTGGTGAGGGGGAGGAGGAAGGTTGCTTTCTTATTCTTAACACAAGCAGTAACTTTTCCTTTTTCAGCCAGATTTTGTTATATAAACAGTGAGAAAAGAAACTGGTACATTACTGTAGAAGAAAGCTGTGCGGGCAGAGCAAGATAGATGAGCCAACATTTGTTTATATTAAGGGGTGACTGGCCTTTTCAGCTGTGGCTGATTCTTACCCATTACTTTTAATCTCTGAGTTTTTCTGTTTTCCATTGGCTTTGGTCAATTCATGCCATTCATATGCGTGACAGTGTTTATAGCTGAACTAGGCTATCCATCTGTAATATATCTATTAATAATTTTTTTTAGTCACAAACCCTATTTTTCATTCCTTTCATTTGACTTCTGTATGCCAGATAATAAATGCGTCATCTGGTTTAGCTGGTCAGATATGCATCAGAAGCAACCAGGAGTAAAAGAAGTAAAATTATGTTTGTGAAGGACCAATAGGTTTGTGTTTATGCCCTCGTTACCAGTTAATGATAAGATTAGAATAGAATAGAATAGAATAGAATAGAATAGAATAGAATAGAATAGAATAGAATAGAATAGGTCACTTGGAAGGGATCTACAGTGATTGTCTAGTCCAACTGTTTATGATATATCTATGAGAGAGAGAGAGATATCTCAGATATAATGATATATGTAGTCAGGAATGGTTGGCTTTGCAACCAGACAGACTTACTATTTACTTTCAATAATAACCTGACTGGTTCTTTATGAACTTGGAGTCCTTTCGTGAACTCACAGTAAGGTTTGGGCATCTCACAAAACTCAGTACTCATGCTCATTCACCTGTAATAAAAATACCTGCTGCATTAATGTGGAATTTTCCCTGACTGGCTGTGATTGTGTGGAGCATTTTATAGCATAAAACATATTTGTGTATAGCTGGTGAAAACTAGAGAAGCACTTTGTTTGAACTCTTGTTACTGTTGCAGAAATGTTTAATTAACCTTTGCAGTTAATATCAATGTTTTTATTACATTTCTCAGCTCCCCCTGGGGCCTAGTGAAAAGTCTTGATTTCCTTCACTAAGGAGACTGTGTGCAAAATGATGAATAAGGCAGCTGACCTGTAGGGTTTCCCCCGGCCAGTGGTAGACAGACCACGGTTTTTAAACTTTCATATAAATAGTACAGTCTGTGATAGACTGGAGTTACTTTCTCCTGCTTTTGTTTAATTCTCTGACCCATTGCTCATGTAACGGCTGTGTTCCCCATGCTCTGGTCTGTTGCTCTGTCTGCTGAAGACTGTTCCAGACTGTTCCAGTCACAAAAGGTACATTCGTAAAGCACCGATTCAGAAGGAATTAGAAAAGACATCATTTAAGGAACTAAAGTGAATGGAAAGACTGCCTTCAGCTTTGAGGAACTGCTCCCTTCCTTCTTTCCTCCCCTACGCACAGCACGCTCTCCCCAAGCCTTGTCTTTGGGTTTATTTGTGATTTGGTAAATTAATAGGATCAGAGGTTCTCATATAACAAAAAAAAAAAAAGAAAAAGAAAAAAGAAAAAAAAGAAAATAAGTGTTTTCTGTCTACATAGAGGACCTATCCTGAATAGCTAAAATAGGCTCGATAGTTAGAATAGCGCGGATAGTTAAAAAAGAGGACAGGTACTTGATTGCTCTGTAGAGACCCAGCCTGACAGTGAGTATTTCATGCTGATATTTCAAGACCTACTTATCAGGGCCCACAGTTTGTTACTTTTTAGTGGCTGTATGAATTGTTTATTGATTTAGGTTCCTGTTTGTGTATCAGTGTTAAAACTTTATCGCCAGCGCAGTTGGCAGGCTTTGTTGGAGTCTCTTCAAAGCTATTGATTAACTGCAGAAGAGGTTCTAATTTGTCCTTAAATGAATCTTGGATGGCTACATTTATTCCTTTCTGTTCATAGCCTGGGATTTGACTTGCTTTGTGCCACTTCCATACCTTTTCTCTGGATAAAGATGCACAGCCAGTCTGGGCATGTTTCATAAAGCACAAATATCACTAAAGTCAGGCAAAAGCTAGACCTTTATATTCTACTTCAATGCAACATGTTGCAAAGCATCACCTGTGATCATAACTCATGTTTGACTCTGTATATGCATATAATTATGGGAAGAAGTGTTTATAGCTTAGAAATCAGTTTTTGAAGAGTTGATGTGATACTTGTCCTGCTAACTTCACATAGAGGCAGCATGCTGGTAAGAACACACAGCTTGTAAACTTAGGGCACCTTTCAAAACTTTGGAATTTACACTTACTTTTATTTTTAATATAAAGAATTTTTTAAAAATCCGTGTAGCATGCATTTCTAGAAGAATCTCAGGACAAGAAAACCGACTAAGACATGCACAGTTTTCTATTAGAGATAGGCTTTTACTGTGCAGTCTGTGCTTTTTCTACTCAGCTCTTGGGAAACAGAGACTGATGTTTTTACATGTCTCCTGCTAAAGAGTACTTCTTATTATTTTTCTTTTGGGGTAGAATTCATGTCTCCACAGAGGGTAAAAAACAGAATTACTGACTAATGCTGTTAATTATATCTGTAGGTACAAACAAAGTTTGCAAGTATTCAGCAGCAAGTTCAAAAAATAGTTCATAACGACTGAAAGATATTTAAAAACACCAGAACATTTTTGCCTGTTAATTGAAGATGATAAGAACTTCAAGCAAATTTAGTATTTGTATGTCAACTTCATACATTGCTGAACATTTATTCCTTTTCGTATTCCTAGTATAAACTCTTGGCAGTATTCCACAGAGAAGGAGCATGCATACTTGCTCTGGAAATTTCACATCTGAGGAGTCTCCTCTGAGGACATTCTTTTCATAGCTTCAGTATCAACAAGGGAATCAAGGAAGGTACAATTTGGGAGACAGACTTTTCTTAACTGGTTGCTGAGATGCATACATACGTATAAACCAAATGCTTTCTACACTCTTCCAACTGAGACAGAAAAAATGAGCAATAGTCTTTCTGGGCTGTATCTATCAAAATAGTAACAAGTAGACTCAAGCCTCAAAAAGCATCCAGAACAGGCTAGGCAATTTGTGTAGTTCAAAGGATAATGCCATAGTTTTACTTAGAAAGTAGGGTGATGATGATTTGTAAGAACTCTTAACATTCAAACTAATTCACTGACTGATTTTTTAATTTTATAGTGTATCTGCTCACTCTTTGAGGTCAATAAAACTATTCTCACATCTATCTGAATTTCTTCATCAGATTGGTTTGCCAAGTGTTCATGCAGAGCTTCCAGCCTGATATTTACACAAGAGAGACACAAATACAGAGAAAAATTCAACCCAAGGTTTCTTACTTGTTTGAACCATTCATTTTCATCTTCGTTCACTGAGCAGATTTTGTGATCTTAGATTACTGAGTACCTACCATAAAACATAATTGATTGCAGGTGAGTTGTATATAGTGGGTTGCTGGTGGACTGCAATTTAGAAAAAGATACTCAAGGACCCTCTTAATTAAATACCTCTTTGTAATTTTGTCAAAAGTTTGGCATTCAGTGACTAAATGCCTTGCAACTCAAGGAAAAAACCCCAAACAACCCACAACCAAAACAATAGCCACCCCTGGCCTTTTCCCCCTCCTGTAACGTACCCCTAAAACAGAAATCAGAATTCATAATGTCTACTCTAAGGATGAAATGCATTTTGTAACAGGAATCTGCAGTGTTTCACCAGCATATCTTTAACTGTTGAGTGTTTAAATTACTTGCTAATTAAATTCTATTTTTGAGATGGCTAAACAAAATTTATTTATATTATAATGAATGCAATGTTTGGCATTTTAGCCTGCTGGTTTTAATCAATATTTTTGATACTTACAAGCAGGAGTAAGAAGAATAGTATGATAAACATATTGTTGGTGCTGTAGGGTACATTTTAAATGTCTAAATAGTAATCAATACTAAGAAATTAGGTATTGACTAAAATACTTTCATAATAAGTAATTATTGGTTTGCTCTTTTGAAAATTAGACTTTTTCACTGTGGGAATAAAGAGTAAATATACGGTCATGAAATTAGACTGTGACCTTTTCATACAACTTTCTTCTTTCTATGAAATCAGTAGGTTTAAATATGGTTGCACAGCTGTATTACGCTCTAAACATCAATTTTTAATTATTATAAGGTCAAGAATATAACATATGTGATTAGCACAATCATTTGGCACGCTTCTGTTTTTATTACAGGACCTTCAACTTTTTTAGGTCATATTCCCAATACCGCTGACCTTTGCAACACGGTGTCATTTTTGGTCAGCGTTTCCCAAAGTATTCAATAGTTGTACAAATAAAGATTTACTAATATCTGTGGTAAAACTCCCATGGACTTCAGAAGAGGCTGAATCTGGCCAGCAGTAAGCAGTGCTGGAAATTTTCACTGGAAATCACCATCACGGTTTGGGATGTTCTGGCCACTGATTTTGTCCACAGTGCAGCACCAATCCCATCTGGCAGCACTACAGGTGTCTCAGCCTGGAAGCTTGCAGCATACAAGCTTATGCTATTTTCTGCTTTTATGTTACTGCTTTTAAAGTTTTCATAGTCAAATTGAACACTTTTTCATTAACACCCCCCCACCCCCTACCCCCAAAGTTTAAATTAAACAATAGAACTGTTACAGCAAAACAGTAGCCTGAGGAATATGGGTAATTAGTTTGGATATTATCTTTGCTGCTTTTCATTAGTTTGTCAATCATAAGGGTTTATCATATCATGACAAGATGTTCCATGCACATTGCTGGAAAAGCAATAAATTTACTTCTTATAGCTAGCATGTGCCAGCACTTCCAAAACAAACCTGAAATGTGCCCTTTAAAGCTGTATTTCTATCAGGTGGTGCATCACCAGCTCATTTGGCAAGGAGACAGGGACCACTGCACGTGGCAACAGGTAGGTTGCACCGTTCAACTTTGTCAGAAACTCAGGTGATATGGAAAATACAGTGGCGTTGTTTTCAAGAAAAGATTTAAACAGGTTTTTAACAGAAAAATGCTTTTCCCAGCCCTCCAAAATAAGTGAAATGAAGGGGACCTAAGTGTTGTGACAAGAAGTTGAAAAAACCCAATTCTTTATAACTTCCTCCCCGCCTTATTTTTCCAGCACAGTGTCTAAATCTGGAAGCTGTACTGAGTTCTTGCAGGATTCACTGGTTGCCCTGAATGCAATAGGTGTAGCACAACTGGTGCCATGATCTGGAGACCTCGCTGGAGGTATAGGACTCGTCATTTGCATAGGGCAGCTAGAAAAAGCTGGAATGGTCAAGGAAAAAATTGAGTCAATAGCAGAGCTGACTCCTGTATCAGTAGCTTTATACATTTTAAAGAAGAGTCAAAAGAAGAGTCACAGGACTATGGTAATTTTCTTGAACTCTTAAAACACAGAATAAGCTAAAGAATTTATTGCTTTTACTGGTTTCAAATACAAAGAAGTATTAGAGTGGTGCCAGTGTATAGATTGAGGTCACCTTCCTTAAATCTGTATTTTTCCATGAGTTTTCTCAGTCCCTGATCAGAATGCCCTAGTGCAGGATGCATCTGACTCTAAACATATGCCTTGTCCATTGCATAATATCGAAATCAATGTGGCCTTATTGTCACCTAACTAAAGTACTTATGACTTTGTTGTGCATAACATCCAATACTTAAAACTCATAACTTCTCATTTTTCTGGGTGGGGTGCCTCTTGCCAAACACAAGTAGCTCAGAGCAGGTAATACATGCTGAGTATGTTGCATTCATAAGTAATGTAAAGATACTTGAATTCACAATTGCTGCTTGAATGTCACAGTTTACCATCAGAAGATAACCATACTGAAGCTAAATCTCAGCCACCTCTAATGGCTTGCATGCCATTAATTCTTTATCACTTGCAATAAGAATTTCCATACCTGTTTTTAACAAATTTGAGCAAATATGTCAGAGTCGGTGGTGTAATTACAGACAAAATTTTAATGGACTGTGTGGATGGAATTCTCTGAAACATTGCTGACATTAGGGTCAATGGAGTTATGCTTTTGTAACAAGGACCCTCTTCCATTATTTACAGGGTAAAATTTACTGGAGTCTGTCTCAGCTTTTCAGCATCTGTGCAGACCATTTGTAGAGCAAATTAATTCAGTGTATGCACAGTGTGCACAAGCCTCCCTTTTTCTTCCCCAGTCTCTACTGAAGCCCAAATAAAACCTGAAACCAAATTGCTATCTATTAGGTGACCCGTCTTTTTAGGCTTTTGAAATGTGCATTTACTTCTTTATGCCTGACCAGCGCTTTTCTGATATTTTTTTTTGTAAACAAGGAAATAAAATAGTTCATATAGGTTTTTGCTTTGCATACTTGTACACTATATCTACCTTGCCACTTTTCTGTAAAAAAAATTCTGAATGAGTTACAAATGTAGAAAGAAAAAAAAATCAATCAAAGGATAATAAGTTAGTGATAACTCGATTTTATGCTTAAGAAGGTGCTTTCTGCTGGAGCGCTGTCTGTTAGCAAGTTTCATTTATGCTTCTGTACTGTTGTGAGCTGAACATAGACAGAAGAGCAGCTGCAGCATAATTCAATAAAAAAACCTAATTTTCTGGAGGGAGTGTACCTGGAAGTGCCTGCTGGATGTCATGCTATGGAGGCAGTGCTGTGGTGTATGTACCAAGCAGCTGTTGTCCACTATTTCATTTTGTTCGGTGTAAGCAGAGAAAATATAAGATATTGTAAATGTAAGATATTGTAAAATACCCTATTGTATTTATAGAAAGGCATCCTGAGGGACAGCTACACCTACCTGCATTGTATCTACCAGCTTTCTATGTAACTCATTTTGCATATCTATCTTGTCTATTATTTTAGATAATTGCGAAGTTGTGTCATGCTTTATTAGCTGTCAATTCAGAATTTATTTTCACTTTTTTAAGAATGAAAGGCATATGGAGATGTTTTGTTGCTGGACTGATAAGATTATCTATTATTAATTCAGTGGGATCTGTGTCTTTTTACAGATATGGATGGCCAAGTAATGCAGCATGTGAGGCTCTGGCCTCATCCTCTTTTTGGAAATCTCTTCTAGCCTGTGTACTTTTGAAGAAATATTATCAGTAAGTTGTCTAAAGAAATGAGAGTTGCATGTGTTTGGGTACAGGTCATGAACTTGCATATTCTAGGTGCTCTAAAGCCGAGTTATAGATTCAAGCTTTTTTGGTCTCTTTTCTGAAAGGGTATTTCTTGTAAGATGCAGGGAGCAAACAGGATCATCTTCTGTGCTTGTCATGGGTATGAATAGGGATATTTTTATTTCTAAAAAAATTCAGCCCATTCAAACTTCTTCTGAATTAGAATAGTCTGATTAAAGTATTTTGGCTGCTGCTTTAACTGTCTCTTTATCACAAACAAGCCCCAAATGTGCACTGAAGAAGCAGTGACGTGTGCATGGGAGACACAATTTCTGAACATTAATGTCCAGAGGACATTGGCCAGATGCTGGTGGGGTACTGTTATTTTTCTCTGCAGTCTGGATGTGGTTATAGCTGTCAAGCCAAGTCTGACGGCACAGAACCCACTTGCTTATTCCATTCAGACCTGAAACCCTTCCTCTGGAAGGGAAAAAAGAGATTAAACTTTATTTGTTCATAAAAGGTGACTTTCTGGTGACTGTAAAGGAATCTGGTGGAAAGAAATATGACCTTAGCAAATAGTCTGTATGTCTGTAACCCAGTATAAGGCAAGCTGTTTTCTATACAGTTTCCAGCAGTCCAATTTTATCAGGGAAGGATGCATAGAAAACCAATATCAACCTGTCATGGTTATCAACCTGATCTTGGCTAAGTGGATGAAACCCTCTTTGTGCCACTTGATTTGTGTGAGCTGAAGTGCTTTGCATGGAGAATTGTTTTCCTGTTAGCGGTAATATTAACTTGCAGAATTGCTGAGCCCTAGACATTCGGTGACTGATCTGCCCTATACAATGATATTGAAGAAAGTAGTGTTACACAGTCATTAAATTTCCCAGGATAATCTTGAAGCTAAGTATCAATCACCTGATCTGCAGATGTTGTACTACAGCTGGAGCAGTGGATTTAGGGTAAGGGATTCTGTCATTTCCCCCCCGCCCCCCTCTATCACTGGACCATTAAGTGTCCTTCAAATAGCCCTGGTACTGCGTTATACAGTACTCTAAAAAATGAAGTGCTTCCCAGCCTCACAGAAATACCGATGTGGCATGTAAGGCGTTCTGGTGCTCTCTCACGTAAAGGTATAGCTTGCTTTTCCTCCCATACCTGTGTCCATCTGGGACCCAGGAAATACTTTCTCAGTTAAAAAGTTAAGGCAAATGAGGAAAATTTCAGTAACCCCTAGCAGTCAGTTTGGATTGTTTAATCGCAGGAATCTAAACCTCATCCTGACTTCAGGGACCTGGGAAAAGGCAGAAACTCAAAACACTATGTTAGCAAAATCTCACCAAGAAAAACAGGTTACAACAGCAATATTCCAAGGGACAGGGCTCCTTCACCTCCAAAATGACACTCCAGAAAGTAAGTTATGTGAGTCTTCCCCTGCCCTAATTGTATTTTAAAAATGTTAACAGAACTTCTGGGTTAATAATTACTATGGCTTTGCCTTCTGATACTTAAGATAGTATTTAGGCAAGAAGAGGGAGGCTCCATGCCAGCCACAGGTCACACAGAACAATCTGATGTTTTGTGGACATAAAGAATAGATCTAACAGATTATTTAAAAATCCTGTTTTCCCACTGATACAACTATGGGAGCTTGCATATTGGTTGTCAGCTAGATCTAGCCCTAATACTTTTAATTACATTAGGCATTTTTAAGTACGTTTATTATGTACCGTGTAAGAAAAACCCTTGGAGCAAAGAATTATAGAAAAAATGCAGAGAGACTAAGCTTATTTGAGCCCTTCATAAGGGTAAGGAGCCAAAGTTTTATTAAAATGGAATTCAAATCTACCGTTTTCTGTTGTTGTTGGGGGGTTTTTTTGGGGTTTTTTTTTTTTTGTTTGTTTTTTTTATGTAATAAAAATATCATCCACTTAGTGAGGAAATAATCTGCAATTTTTCTCTTGATGTATATTTTTTGTTCCAGGGGTTATAGCTGAACAAGGCCCTGCAAGTTGTCTACGAATGAGGTCAAACTCCTCTTCCAAAGCAAATCTTTCCAAAGGAAGGTATGCTAAGAGTAACAACGCCAAAAATGAAAAGCACAAGCAATGAGATAATAGCAAGGAAGAAGAGAGTTAAATTTTCACAACACATTTCAGACTTGAAACCATGCCTTGCATAAAATTAATGAAAGCTTGGATATGATATACAGTATCTTCTCCCCTTCAAACAGCAGAAGGTATTTTGGAAATTGTGATGTGGGAGTGTGTCCTCTATAGACTGATAGTATTGTACTGAATTGCATCGTAGGTGTATTTTGTTCTGAGTGCTACAGACTAATTGCAATGTATTGAGCTGTAGGGTAGGTGTTTTAAAAGCTGCTTTAGTTCTGGAATGTTTTAACTCGAAATTTGCAGTAGACCCCTTTCTTGAGCAAATGGTGAGTGATAGAGGCAGTAGATTTATCCCTGGGGTCCATGGAGAATTCTGCATTCCCTAGTCATATCTAGCAACTATGTCCGAGATACAGCAACGTGTGGTTTATGGTAGGAATTGCCGACCCAGACCAGATTTCTGTCATGACTGAGACTGTGGGTGTATGGAAGACTTTGGAGACAGATGAAGGAAGCCCACTAGGGAAAATTAGACAATGGCCTGATCATATAAAACTGTTCTTCCTAACCTGACACTATATATAAATTTTTTTTTCTTTCTTTCTTTCTGTATGATGGATAGCTGAAAGTATAGGCTATGTATGAAGACACAGGAGTGAAATGGTTCCTACTGTGAAATACTCTTAGTCTAAAAGGACAAGAAAAGCAAAAAATTAATGAAGGAGATACTCCCCAGGCCTATGTTATAGCTCTCTTTTTTTTTCCAAATACGTTTTTTCCAGAGGCAGCTGGCCAAGCTATTTGAGCATCAAATAGCAATATCATATGCAGCGTGTTCTGATGAGCATGAAGCGCAGCAATGAGCTGTAGGTTGGGGTGCCCTTCACAGGAATACCCTACACTCAAGAGGGTCCAGATACAAATTATACTTGCCTGCAGCAGCTGTGAATTATCGCTTGACTGAACATTTGACTACAAAAACAGTTCAGACTTCTCAGCATTTGGAGTTTAAGTCTTTGAATTTCCCATTATTTTCCTGGTACTTCCTATTATTGTCCTCCTGTACTGCCCCATCACTTCATTTACTCTAGGGTCCCACATCTAAGCCATTTTGAAGTTGAATATGACTTCTTCTCCCATATAAAACTTTGTTGCAAGAGGTGTAAAACACACGTGGAAAAGGTGAATTTGTATTTATAAGAGTTTGATAAACGGATTTGTTCTTGTTCCACATTAGTTACGTCCAGCACACAACAGAGTCTGTGGCACCTGAAGGCCACTGTGACACCAAAGACAAACGTCTTTCCACCACCAGAGTTGCCGGGAACTTGGAGACTGCAGGAGGAAGGTGAGATGGTTATTCACGCGGGCCAGAGGAAGCGGTTAGACAGCTGTAAGGCACGCCATTAACACAGAATATTTTAAGGATGGTAAAAAACCAAAAAGGCAAACCATAATGGTATTTGATGTAGTACCCCTTCTGCTGGAAGGCAGATGTTTCCCTGTAAAAAAGGTGGACGGACATCTAAAAAGTTCTCAGTAGAGTTTTCCTGCACTAGGGAAAGTGACTCGCTTTTGTCACTTCGGTTGTGATTCCTTGTAAGAAGGGATTATGAAGGAACTTCGTGGTCTCTAAACACTGACAAAATAGATCAAATTTCTGCATTGCACAGTAAGACACAGCAGGGACTCGACTCTACTGACAGCTCCCACTATTTCTTTTCAGTTATTGTTCTAAAAAGAGGCAGTGTCCTAAGCTGAGTAACTTGCATCATATGTTCACAAGAAAGAAGAAATTATGAAACAAGGATAAGTGTGCTGAAAATAGAAAGCATTTTATGGGGTTTTTTACCGTGAAAACTGAGCTTTATGGGAAAAAAAAACATTCCTAAATATCTTTGGTCTTTCACAGGAAAAATGATGTTTTAATTTCTCTGATTCTTAGTAGGGATTGAATATGCACCTATTTCTGAACTGACGAAAAAGCTCTCATGTCTTCTTGGTTAGCTACCTGATGTATGATGCAATGTGTGTCAAGTCACTTTTTGCTGTGAATACTATTCCTCACACCATTTGTATTACCTTTGTTTCTTTATCTGTCACTAAGAGTGTGCTAATTGTACCTGAAGCCTGAAAATCATGTCAGATGGTCTGTGCAAGGCCCCTTTAACTTTTGCACTAGGACAAGTTGGACCCTCAGCCCCTTGCTTGTTGGGTCAACAACATAAAATAGTTGATTTTAAAATTGCCACCGCAAATCTAGGAGACCAGCTCGCAGTTGTCCTCCAAAGAAGGTAAGTGTGGAGCACTCTGGTGTGCATTTTCCTTTGGGCTGACAGTCTACGTGGTGGAGATGCAATCCGTCTGCTGCCCCAGAGCCATGTGCATCCACAGTCTTAAAAACCTGGGTCATCAGTCTGACCGGCCCAGGGGTACATGTATGTGCTTGCAGAACTGTCTTCTTCCGTGGAATTTTTCTTGTAAATCCTAGCTATCAGGAATGGCAATTGATGGATTGAGACCTGCGAAATCCTTCACCAAAACAAGGAAGGATTTTGTTGTCTCTCTCCTTTTTTCTTTTGTGATATAAGTATTCAGTTTGGAGTGATTTTGCTACTTAAAAATTTACACCTTATGCGTTGTCAAACATTAACAGACAGAGGATACTTATAAGGAAACTGTTGCCTTGAAACTGAAAAATTTCTACCCCATTCCTTCGTTACCTGAGCATGTGCGTTTTTCCACATATGAGTGCATAGTCTTTCTGGTATTCTGCAAGAGAATGTAAAAGCAAACATTTTCATGTTAAACTTGTTGCTTTAGTATTCTTTGATAGCTCTAAGCATCTGTGCCTTGCTGCAGCCTAATGTAAAGACATGTTTTAATGTTGGTTGGTTATTTAAATCATATATTGGATAGTGTTTGAAAGAGCTTTATAAGCACAAATTGTTTTTCTTGCATTGTCTAAGAAATAAATGCAGTAGTTTTCTGCGAGTAATAAATAAAAAGACTATATAATATGTAGAGAAACATAATGAAAAGAGCTTCTTTCCTTAAAGAAGCCTGCCACGCAGTTCAGATTGTTTTAAAAGCAAATTGTGGAGCTCAGCAATTGCATTATCCAATTAGGGATGCATGTGTCCATCTTGGTATACTGAAGACAGGAAAACTGCTCCTGCTTGCATTGTACTATCTTTAGTGAGGCATTTTCCTCCAATTCCTTTATTTCACAGTATTTACTTATCTTCCTTTCCCTCTAGGCACCTTTACTTTGTAGTAAAAATAATGTTGTATCTTCTGGTTGCTTTCCACAACAATTAGTTCTCTGGTAGTACCTAAAATGATGCTTGTTTGCTAATTCCAGTGGTGTCTGAAGGAGGCAAGAATGGCCTTCTGAGCTGTTAGACTCTGAAATGAAATAGTAAATCAACTGCTGATAAGACATATATATCATATTAAACACAGGGAATCCACCAGAAAATCATTACACTAAAAAGCGACAATTTTGATTGATTAAAATGGTATGGGCTGGATAGTGTTAAATCACAGTGAGTGATGTGACATTACAATTTTACATATCATATTTCTGTCAAGACAACGAAGGTAAAAGGCATTGTCATCAGACGATAACGGACAATAAGAGGAATCCTGATGTTAGATTTATTACTTGGTTTAGATTTAGAAAGAAGTAATTCTTGTCTTGTGCCACTTATCAAATGACTGTAAATTTAGTGATGATGTAAAATTCAAAGGCAGAGCCACTTATACTTTTGACAAAGTGCCAGCTATAAAGTATTTACTGTTCTCAGTGGTTCTGCCTTGCACACTTAAATATTTATCAGAAACATGAACTCTTCTGATAAATGTTTCTGATCTTTGCTGTGGATTTTTTTTAACATTTAGATTTTTCATCAGAAGCTGATCTCCCATATTTCACAATAGTAACAATCTTTTGCTCTCTTTTAAATTAAAAGGGCAAAAATACATTATTTTTCGTAAAGCACATTCTAAGCATATTTATTCCTTAGAATATGAAGTGCATAATATTTACAAGACCACATTCTTTTCATTTTTGATGGCCATTTGTAGGGATAATTGGTGTCATGAATGCTAAGGACAGCCATAACTCATGTTATGCTTTCTGAAGCAACAGTCACGGAGCCTCGTCATTGCTCATGTGCTCCTATTTCCTCCCGCCGGTAAGTTAAACTCTTTCTCATTGTATTTACTGTCTATACTATCTATATTTGTGGCTCGAATACCATTGTAACACCCATATTTGTCACCTGTGGCTCTTGTCCTCTACCACATTGTCTGCCCCGAGGAGCCTGCAAAGTAAGAAAAGGCACAGTAGGCAAGGGGCTGATGGAGCCCCTCGAGCCTTCAGTTTTAATATTATTATGACTGAGTTAGCAGGGTGAGGCAAGGCGAAAACAGCCTGGGTGTTGAATATCACTGCAGTCAGTAGTGGGAATGCATAAAAAGAAGCAAGGGCAAAAGCTCTGCAGACATCACTGAAAATGTTTGCCATCACACCTGCCTTCTAAAGGTCCACTTGCATCCTCCGCTGCTGAGAATAACGCCGTGCATTCAATTACGCTAACTCCCAAATTGGTTGGAGGTGCGAAAGTGACGGTCTAATTTTGGCTTCATTGTGGTGGTGATCCACTCCCTCACCCCCCATCTCCCTGCCTCCCTTTTCAAGATTTCATTACTGGTTTAGCACAGGATATAAGTGACAGACCATTGCCTTTTATATCAAATGACTACAAAAGTATTTAGCTGCAGAGGATTAATTTTTTTCACATTCATGGTTAGGGAATGTGAGACTGACTTACATTAAATTTCCCATGCCATTTGGCTTTCTGAGGCCTGTGCAGTGAAAATAAAAAAGTTTCCATGGCCTGGATGAAATTCTGATGAATAGATAAGGCTGGGTGCAGAGCAGAGATCTGTGACCCTCTGCAGCTTGCAGTCAGCCACTCCACAGCTTCTTTGACATCAAAGGTTGCAGATTGTTGTGAGTGAATAGAGCCCTTACAAATCGCGTCTGCTAAATACAGAAGAGCTGGGTAGCCGTCATCTTAAAAAACTAAGAGTTTCTGAATTGGGGCAGATTATTAAGGCCTTCTTAAGGTACCTCGGCAGCCTAAATCCATGGAAACTCTAGCCGAAAGTTAGCTCCTCTCTTACAGCCGCCTTTTCTTCCCTCGCACATCCAGTGGATGCAGATCAACATTCACTTCATTAAAAGGGAGAACAACAAGGGCACCTCAGAACTAAAACTAGTGAGCTCTGCAACGTAGAGCACTGGGGAAATATCCAAATTTCCCGTAGGAGCTGTAAAGTTTTAAAATTACAGCCATACCTCCAGATACTTTTATTTTTCCAAGTAGTTTTAGAGGGCTAGCATTTTCTGTAGGCAGAGGAAAGTGGGAGGCTGGAAAGCTGTCTTGTTTCGTAAAAGTTTTATTTTCCCCCATGCAACCTGATCATTCCGAAAGCTTGTTTGCCACAAAGTTTCTTCGAAGCTGTTACAGGCCTGTCTGTGGAGACCTGCATCAGAGGTCTTTGTGATCCTGTAGCAAGAATTTAGGGGCGCTGAGCATGTCGGTGGCCTGGCTAGGCTTTGCCCGTGCTGACCAGCGCGTTCTGGGTTTGTAGGGCGCATTCATTGCATTGCCAAGGTGAATGAAGAAATTGTGAAGTTAAAAAATGAAGACAAAGGCCTTTTCTATAATGGACTGCCTTGAAGCTATTGCTTTCATTCTTGACCGTTTTATGCAGAATCACGTGGAAACAATAATAATAATAAAAAATAACGCATGCCCTGCTTTCCCTGGAAGCACCGCCAGCTCGGGAGGCGGCTCTGCCGGTGCTCGACGCTGGATGTCACTGCAGGACCGGGGACGCGGCGGGAGGCTGCGCATCCTCCTGCGGGGCGCACGGGCGGCGGGTGACGGGTCCCCTGCTGCCACCGGGGGGGGTGCCTCGCCAGCTAACCTGTCCGGTCTCTGTCTTGGAGCTGGCGAATGCCCGGAGATGGCAAACGCAGCAAAACCAGCTTTCCTGTAGGAAGAAGCTTCATTTACATTGCAAAATACTGCATTTTTAGACTCCGGAGGATGTTTTACAGAACTTGCTGAGGTAACATCAAAGTTACAAACCAGGGGACACTAGTGTACTTATTTAATATTGTGTTCAATGCAAGCAAATACAAGACTTGCTAATTTTTAAACTTTGTCTACAGTTTTTTACCGAAAAGAAAACAAGCTGATCTGAGGCTCTGACAATTTTTCTTTATGTATTTATTTTATTTTTTTAAAATATATTTTCCACTTTCCATGCCTTCATATATCTTTTCTACCTATAATACCCATCATCAAAAGTTACTTTCATTCATTCTTTATGCACACTTTCAGTATTTTAAAAAAACTTTTTCACCCTTTTCTCCTTTTTTTTTCTGTCTCTCCCCCCCGCCATGTTCTGTTTCTGGATGTAACATGACCTTTAGACTTTGGTTTTTCAGCTGAATTCTCTTTCCTGTCATGCTCCTCTTCACTCTGTTGTGTTAAACATTTTACTCTGCCCACCTTTTTCCACGGTTCATCCAGCTACAATCTCCTTTCCTCCACTTCCTCTTCCACCTCCTCTTCCTCTTCCTCTTCCTCTTCCTCTTCCTCTTCCTCTTCCTCTCCCCTCACTTTTCCTGTCATGCCTCTATTTTGTCTTCCTTCTAAATGTCATCTTTTCTCATTATTTTTTCTTACCTATTTTGTCCCTTTATTCTGCTCTCCCCATCCTTGCTGCACATCTCTTTGAAAGAGTACATGTGTACTTTTGGATTCGTCAGTTGGGGGACAAGGGGAAAGGGACAAAGGACAGGCCACTGCCTGGCCGACAGTTTCTGCTGCTGCAGTCAGGTCGGACTTTGGCTGCAGTTAGGTACTGCCAAGTTGTGGTTTCCAGTACAGCTGGTAGAAGAATGTCTTTGCAACCTGGACTGTGATTCGGTCACCTTTGCTTACCGACGTGCTTTCTAACTTGATTCTGTTTTTCTCTGAAAGACCTGATTATTCCTTGTTGTTAACCATGGAGTCTCTGCAGGAACATGCATCACATATGCACCAAATGTCTTCAGCCAAGCTGAGTGGTTGAAACTGAACGATCAGTAGGCATCAGGGTGAACATATGACACACAGACAGGTGATATGGGCAGGGACACCCAGTTATGAGTGAAAAAACATTTCTTCAGAGTGTTTCGTGCCACTTTCCCAGAACTGATTGCTCAGTTCTGAGCCTCGTTTAAGCCACATAAAGTTTCTTCAAGAGACCTCAGTCTGGAAGCTGAAATTTCAAACTCAAGTGGAAGCTAACAGTGTGTGAGTAAATAAAAGCCTTGTCTTTACAGCCTCTTACATATATTCCAACGATCTCTTCCCTTGCAAACATCTTTCTGCGCTGCAAGTGCTAATGAGTTTTCTTTTAAGCTGATTAATCAATGTTATAATTGCTAGTCTAAGCTAATAAAAATTATTCCTAATGTCCACCCAGCACGGATTTTACTGTCTCTTCTGATGTCTGACAGAGAAAGTTCAAGCCTGAAAGCTTGCACATTATTTCCAAACATACCAAACCATTAGGCAAAATCCCCTTGCAACCTTGGTTATTTCTCTTTAGACCATCATTGCTACAGTACCACTAACATGTGCATATTTATAACTTCACAGAGAAGAGTTTGGACAAAATCTTTTAAGGCTACAGGCTCTTTGCTGAATTTTTCTTATTTTCCTATTTGTTCTGTATTAATTGGGATTGCTGATTAGCCTCTAGCACAAGGCATTGTTTTTGCTCACCCGCCAGACAACCGATCAGACAGTGAGAGATAACACGTACAGGTAATTTGGCTGTGGTCATAGAGCAGGCAAGTGAGTTGCAACACATAATGAATCAGCTCCATTCCCATCCTGTTTAAAGCCTTAATGGGCGAACACCTCCTTCACTTCCTTTGTTGTGTCCCTGAATGACAAGCATTGCAGTTCTTTGGCTTCTTGTTATTTATGTAAAATGTTTTTAGCTCAAGGTGGTTTTTTGGCATCGGCAGAGTGTATCCGAAGAGCCTTTGTTCGGGTGGGGATGCTGGACCAGACAGAAGCTGTGATCGGCTGGATCAGGGTTCAAACTGCAGTATGGAATAAATTGGCCTCTCTAGCCAAAATAGTGTTAAGCTTGTGTCCTGAAACCCAAGGCTTCTTCTCCTTCCAGCAATCTTTCTCTCGTTGCAATATGGTAGCTCCTGCTACTTTTATAAACCATTTAAATATTAGCTTATTGAATCCTGTTAACATCACCTGCCACTATTGAAGCAGCTCTGGCTCCTGGGTAGGTTGTCCTTGAAGTTCAGCAGTACAGCTGCGACAGGCAGCCTACTATCAAACTACATTTTTGGGCACTGTAGCAACAACCCCACGTTGAGCACTGCTGCCTGGTGAATGTTATACGCGCTCAACTGAATGTAAAATGAAATTAAGGTTCCGTTTTTTAAGTGTTCCTGATTAGTGCAGTGATGTAGCCCAAGGAGTCCCAAAGGCAGAATTGCCAGTGAAGTAAATCTATCTTAATTAATATATTGCAGGTAGACTAACTGTAAATTTGGATTACACTGGAAGCATACTTTTCGATGTACTAGACTCATAAAATGCTAATGGGACTGTGCAGGGGCTGGCATATTCCCACTTGCTGCTCTCTCTCTTTGCTCAGCAGGCTGCTAGCCACCTGTAATTAAGGCAAATAAACTCTTCTTTCTCCAGCATTGTTTTAAGTGCATTTGTTGTTGCTAAAGCAGCATGGTGTGGTTAGGTGGGACTCAGCAGAGAAACGAGATCAGGCACTGCAAGACATAAGGGTATCAGGACACCTTGCCGTGCAACTGTGATGAGGTAAATTCAGAGAAGAGGCTAAAAGAATATAGCAAGACTCCTCCAGCTGTGAAACAACCCTTTTTCCTCCCCTCCCTCCCCCCACTCCCCCTTCTCCTTGCTCTCTCTCCCCTTCTCCCTTCCTCCCCCTCTTCTTGCTCTGTTTTCCCCCTCCCCAGCCTGCAGCTGGTAATAGTTTACGGGGCAGGTTGCTGTGTTAATACCTTGTTAAGGCTGTTTCAGCTGCTGGGTCTTTGAGAGGTCAGTGTCAGGACTGTTTTACTGTGAACCCTTGATGTGCAGGGTAAAGCTGGGGACAGGTAGAGCTTCCACCCTCTCACACCGCGGGGAGCCGACCCGCTGCAGGCACCCTCTCCCGCAGCGCCGCGCCGCTGGCAGCACGGGCAATAAAAAATAATATGTTTCTGGTCAAAAGTAATTAGGGCAACTTAAAGAAGCACTTATATTAATGGACTAGACATAACATCACCAGCTTTGCTCGGTATTTCTCATTTCAGCTTGGTAAGGCTGCAGGTGGTAAAGAGCTGTTGAATGACGTTGTCTGTGCAATTCTGGCAGGTAGCAAAAATCTTTCTGCAGCTTGTAAAGTAAAAGAGAAAATAGGATCACACAATTAAAAATATAAAATGTTAGTATAGTTGTACTTCTGGCATTACATCACTGCATCTGAGTCTGCTGGGCTTCTAGCGCAAGCAGATAGTATTAGGAATAAGCCAACAGCTGGGTTTGAAAAGGCAGGACTGAGATGTCATTTCTCAGTTTAAGAAAATATTTTCTGTTTTCTAATAGAAATTGTCTGAAAAGAACAGACATGTTATTTAGACGGTGAGAAAGAAAAAAAAATCTATTTTAGAGGTCAAATGCAAAAAAAAAAATAAATTTCCACTTTGCATCATAGTATTTCTAGCACAGAGGGGGGAAAAAGGTGACTCAAAACACGGCATTGTGGCTTCTTTCTTTTCCTGGTTAGTCTTAGCACGCAAGTTGAGTGGTCAATTTTTGCAGGCAGTTGGTTACGAGGTTAATCATAGGCCAGGTGTATTTATGGTTTTGAAATACTAGCTTTATTCACTGGCTCTGCCTACATTTTTTAAGATCTTTTTATTTCATAATACATAATTAAGAAAAATTAATTCTCGTTAGTTATTTATTAATGAGGAATACACGAGAAACATTGTGCCATTTACAGCATGTTCAGTGTATGCATGCATACCCTGAAAAGTAGGAGTGCAACCAAGGCTCAAAATTAGGGAACAGGCTCTCTGAAAGTCTTCTACTGGATCTGTTTTTAATTGTAATACAAATCACTATTTCACTTTCAGAAATGCAACTGGGAATATAGCTCAGACATAGTCAAAACATTTTACAAATTTACATTTCCCTTTCATTTTCCTAACTTCATCTTTGTTTATTGAATCTGCTTTATTTCACCATGTAAGTATCCCAGCCATGCATATCATCTGTTCATGAGAAAAGAAAGGTGTAATTGCCTGTAGTACGGACATAACATAATCCTTCACTTTCTGCTAAATACACGTGAGATGCAAGCAAAATTTGGTAGCAAAAGTACAACCCTGACCTCGACCCTGTGAGGAAAAGGCAAACTCTGAGAGATAAGCCTGGCAGTGTCCTCTGAACCCCAGCAGATGTTGGCTCAAATGCTATGTAATCAAAATATATTGTGCTTCTAGAGGTGGGCAAACAAAATACTGAAATTTGCTGAACAGCATGAACATCAGCAGTACTGGGCAATCCCAATTAGAAAGCATTTGGTTACTGGATATCTGCAAACACACACACCAAAACAGAGTTTTCAAGTTTCATGAATCTTAGAAATTAACAGGGGAAAAATCATTATTTCTGTGGCATCAAAGAGCCAGAAATTGTGGTAAATTCTAGTGCCTCCTATGATAGTCCATTTGGAGATAGTAGAGGGCGGATTAGGCAGAGAAAGCCTGCTAGTGTTTCTCGTTGTTGATAGAATTGTTAGCAAGGGAAGAAAGGAAGAGAAACACATATGCCTCAGTAGTACGTATTTGACAGGTTGCCATAAAATCGATACTTTCATTCTTTTTTGAGAGTCCATTCAAGCTGTGGCGTTGCCACTGGACCTAATTTGTTGTAATTTTAGACATTTGGTACATCATTTTTTTTAAAAAAAAGGACTTTCAGAAGCATGAAGCAAAGCTGTAAATAAGACTTGCATTGCATCTGCTGTGGATCAAGTACCTGCTGCAGACCAAGTAGGTAAATGTGCCAATGATTTGCATTTAGAAGCCTTTTCGGTTATTTACTCATGCCTTTGTATGATTGATACATGCAAACTGGGCTCATAACTGTACAACTATATTGTTGCAGAACTGTCTTACGTCTCTCCCTCTTCTGTGGTTTGCAAGTTAGGGCTTGATGCTATTGTTAGTTACAGTTCAAAAAGACAGGTTTTCTCTTACTCTGCTTTAGAAAGTGTATATCAGAGCTGTGACAAAATACTGCCTTGTATGCTTAGTCTCATTTTGGTGGTCTTTTGTCTATCCCCAGCAATCTTCTACATCCTTCCCTTGTCAATTCCTCTTTCACTACTACTTCTATTACATGGACGTGACCTCATCCAGGGCTATTTAGAACAGTATGTGGTCCCTCCCTTGTCTATTATCTCTGTACCAGTGATGATACTGGATGGGATGAGTGGGAGTAGCTTAAACTGAGGTGGGTAAAAAAAGCACTTTCTGAGACTCTGGAAACTTAGACTGAAAAAAAAAAGGAAGGGGCAAAATGATATTCATAGCCCCCCCTTCTATACGTTGGAAGAAAAATTTAAGCCAGCAGCAGCTAGATAGGTAATGCAGAAAGGAGGTGACGAGGAATAAAACTGATTAAGGCCTGAGCAGACAAAAACGAGTGTCGCTGTTGCCTAAAGTGCTCATCCTTCCAAACCTTCCCATTCAATCAGCAGAGAAGACAGAACTATAGATAACCTCGGTAATAACATCTGTTCAGGATGGATGTCAAAGAATATTAACTGGAGGAGCTGCGAATGCTAAAATAGCTGAGTCCTGCTGGAGGTAAGCCAACAAATGATAATGTGGCAGTCTCTTCAAGAATTAATATTCTTCAGGCACTAAGCTGTCCTTGTCTTGTACATCAGGTCTGGTGGCTAAGATGCTGTATCTCCCAAGACAAGACAAGACTGCATCAAGTAGATAGTGAGCATGTGGCCAGAAAGGTTAAATAATCACTTTCTGTGCCTTCTCATCAACTTGCATTCTCTCCTGAATTTGGCAATTAAATAATCTTGTATCTCAGAAATGACCATTTTAATGTTAATTCACTCAGTTAAACAGGCGATTTTCAACATGGCTTGAGCGCGGTATGTTGGTTACAAATGGGAATGATGCCAGCGATGTGATACAGTTCCTAACGCTGAGTAGAGGGAATGTTTGCTGCCTAACTCCTCTGGTGTCATGAAAATTTTACTGGAAATGTTTTGAACCATTACTGGAATTTGCTTCCTCTGAAACGAATATAGGGGCACTGACAAAGTTATGATGGTCCTGGGTGATGTGAGGGAAGCTCTGCAAGAGTATTCTGAACACAAAGAAAGTGCGAATGCTGGACTACTTTTTGAGCATAAAACGGGGAATCATGTGCTTGACTTCTGATTCACTCTCTCGCTACGTTACCAAAGTCATTAAAACATTAGACAATAAGACAGTGAGCCTAGATTTCTCTAGAAAGGAGAGTGTGTATTGACTAGAGCTAAACAGACACTGGAATTCCTGTCCTCTGGAAATTAAAAATAGTACCGTTCAGAACTGCAACAAAAATGACATTTTGAAATTTTCCATGTAATGAAAATTCTGACATTTTGCTTAGAGAAGGTCAGAGTGACATTTCATTGTGAAATACTGAGACTGTTTCTGAGGCTTCTTGGGTCATCTCCAATCGCCTGCCAGGTAGAAAGCTGAGGATTTGGGGGTCCTGTGTAGCGTGATGCTCTTGAGGTGCTGAAGGGCAAGGACCTTGGACGCGCAGTGTCTGCAGCAGCCTGCCTGAAGGGTTGCCACCAGGCCAGATGGACAGGCTGGCAGGACGCCAGGCAGATTCTTCTGGGTTTTATTGGGATTTAGCAACAACCAACATGTTCTCACCAAACATTTTGATTTTGATAGATCAGTATTTTAGAAAATGAGGAAGAGTCCCCTTACTGCTTATGTTTGTAAAGTGCTTTGCTATCTGTGTGTAAAACAGCCCTGTAAACAAGCTAAAGATCCTTATTCTTTCTCATTTCCTGACTGTGTCAAACATTACAGAATATGGCACTGTGTTATTTTGAAGAGAAATAAGAAGTATGGGCTTTATAATTTTTTTTTAAACTTTAGGGTCATTTTATATTGGCTCAGTCATTCTGGGAGTAAATTCACTTCTCTTGGGGCCTCAGTTATCTGGCTGTTGGCTTACCCTTTAGGTTTTTGTTTGTGGCGTTTTATTTTTTGGTGGGTTTTTTTGCCAGTTGTGGCATACAGTATATTTGGGATAATTCCAGAGGTTTAAGAGCTTCTCTTCCCATCTGCTTCCTTAAAACTGTGCAGCCTGAATCGGTACTGCCATATGGGTAAGAATATGATCTTCTGATGGAATGGAATAATTTTCTGTAAACTATGATGAATATATTATATGAATGGAGACAGAGATGTCAATGAAAATCTAGCCCCACCCTTTGATCAGAGAAATATTTCCCTTGGCCAAAGCAACTCAACCATTTGCCATTCAGGTTGCTGGGTATTAAACCAAGCTCTTCCAGTGATCTGTACTTTCACTTAGAGTCCTGGAAGCTACAAAATGGCAGTTTTAAGGGCACAAGAACTGCACCTATACATGCAACATCTCATCAGAAGCAACGTGGGAGTTGCTAGGTGTTACGTCCTCTCCAGGACGTTGACGTAAAGCCTCTATGCTGATATATGGCAGAATTAACTTTTGGTATGAGGTGGAGATTTTCTGCCATTTTTGTAGCCTTTTTGTAAATTGTAATAGAGAAGACCAGCAGGATACCAATGTTCTGCCTTCAGCAGCAGTCCCAGAGAAATTCATGCCCATATTTTTCGTGTTGTGTTCCTACCCTTACCTCCTGCCAGGTAAAGGAACTATGGATATAAGGCATGCTTGATCCCCAGGGTGCTTGATCCTTCTCTTCCTAGCACAAAATGTGTCTAACGTTTCCAAGAACCAAGGTATATTTTAGCCCCTGAGTGGGGGTGAAATGTATGGAAAGAAATGTTGGCCTTTGATAGTCCACAAGACTGATTTCAATGTACCTGATTTAAACTATTATACAACAGCTAACTCCACTTGGAGGACCAGATATCTTTGTGAGCAAGATGAATACTTCCTTCCATTCTCCATCTTCCACATTTTTTTGGGGTGAAAAGAATGCTGATAAAGTTTTTCTAAATTATTTTGGTAAAAATCATTATAATATAGATAAACTCCAGAGAACATCTTAATGGAAAATCAAACCTTTAGTTTTCTGCTGAAGAAAAATGTATCTAATTCTAATACTGTCCCTGTTTCACCATGGTACTTGAACATTTTCAAAAATCTTTGCTTTAGTACATACAGTGTGTTATATAAAATTAGGTCTATTGATGGGGAGAATAACTGGCAGTAGTTTGGCTTGATTACCCTGATTAGGCAACTAATAGTCACTACTGACTAAGGATTATAAAATGACCCAAATACTCTTAGGTACTTCTTTTATTTCTAAGCATATGTAACTCAGTGAAGATCTGCAGTAATTTTGCAGGTTGTGACTTTGCTGTCTTCACAGAATATGCCTCAAGAAGTTCTGGATCAAAGCAGTGTAGAAATTTTAAGGAATTGTAAAAAGCTATGTCAAAAAATGTTTTGTTTTCTTTGAATTACAGCAAACAATCAGCCTTGTTTAAATTAACTGGAGAACAAGAATTGAAAATAAATTGTGGAGAAGAAGGAAGATAGAGATAACAAATATATTGGCAGTGGATATTGAGGGATGGTGGAGTGACACCACCCCCACCACCCCTCCAATTATATCAAAATAGTTATTTGTACTGGACTTTTATCTTTTCACAATAAAATTAGTAGCAGTTACCCAGAGAGCTGAGGGAGAACTCGTGACCAAAAGCCAAAGTGGCTTTGTGTGCATTTGCACATTACTTTTTACTGGACACAGATGTAAGAGTGTTTCTAGAGATGCAATACAGCAATTTTGTTTTCTGCCACCCCACCTAAAAGTGCACCAGGCTATTGTGCAGAAAAAAATACATCAAGCAAACAAATGAGAAAAAAAAAAAACCATTGCCTTTTTCAAAGGAACCTCATTGATTAGTTTTTAGTATCTCCGAAGCAGGGAGTCCTTGCACAAATGTTACCTCATCATGCCTATGGGCTGGCTATTCAAGTGGAATAAGGTAAAACAAGAAAACAAAACAGTTTACAGCACAGGAATTGATTTCTGCAACTGCATGCATAAACTCCCTTATGCTTCCCAGCAAAATGCTGAGGAGTTTCCTTTGGTAACTCAAAGACCCGTGTGCAGGCTGCTTTGATAGCACTGCTGCCTTCAGTGAACTGGGATCCACAGAAACCTCAGCTCCCTTTCAACTCCCTTGAGCTACAGAAACCCGTTGGGTAGCTCTGCTGGAGCACATTTGCTCTATGATATTTGCTAAAGCTATTTAGAGCTACAAGGGAAATTACAGCTGGTGACTAGAAGAGGTTTGAAGGAGAAAGTGTCTGTTATCTAGATATATAAATGCTTCTCCCATTCTCACAGAGGAGGTGACTTTCTGACCAGGAACTGGAGCAGCTGTTCCCAGTCCACTGACAGCATGGGGAAGCACAGTCTTGTGAGGGTACCCAGGCTGCCTGGAGAGTGACTTCAGAGCTGGCTGACTTTGAGCTGAGCATCTGCCCAAAGAGTCCCTAAAGCTGGAAGCTATAGTCTGCTTCTCATTTAGAAACCCAGTCAATCCTTCACCAACCTTCCTTTAGTCAAGCAACACAGTTATACTCCAGAACATTTAAATAAAAATTTTAAAATTCTGACTGCTTAATAATTTCTGTCAACACACTTACCCTCCTGCAAGGGGTGTGAGGAGGTTGATGGAAGAGGGGGGAAGAGAGCTCTGCTATTGCTCCTTGAGGTTGTCATGATTTATAGGCAATACAGAATGAGTTCACAGTTTCAAAGTTTAAGTAGGGTAAATACTGCAAGTTTCAGATTAATGGCTCTGAACTCGTGACACAGCAGATGGTGAGCCATGGAGGCATGCACTTCGTGGTGGGATAGATACCCAAAAACATGCACTCTTGGAATCCATTAAGGGACTTCAACAAAAGATAATAAAACCCAGGAATGGGCAGTTGTGCAACAGAACCCCTCCCGAGTTTGTCTCCTCATTTCTGCTTGTAATCACACTTTAGAGGGATTAGGAGTCAAAAAAATATAGCAGGATGCCCACCTCAAATTTACTTTCCTCTTTCCGTTTTCTAAAATAATGGTTCTGTTTTACCCTCTTTGAAGAAATCACAACGTAGAGGAGATTTTACTGAAGGTATTTGAAGTTTGTCTGACCTTCTGGTGAATGAGTTTCATATCTGAGAACTTGCTGGCTGTTCTTGGAGTGACCGGGGAAGGTAATCTGGAACAGTTTCCATGTGTTGCCACTGCTAATGTTCAGTAACTATTATGAAAATTTTTCTTCTTGGCAGAAAGCAACACAACAATTTTTCACTTGGCATTGGACAAACTAAATGCCCGGCAAGCGAGTACGAATATAGATTCAGTAAGGAATATTAGAGCTGCTATTTTAGCAACGGTTGTTATTCTGATGGCAAAAGTAAATGTGAATATCCTTAATGCTGACACATAGCTACCGATCCAAAGGCTACAGGACTTTCATTTGCTCTCTGTGCCAGCCTAGAAAGGGTCAGATTTAGTAGGAGTAGGAGTAAAAAAAAAAAAAAAAAATAAAGAGGTGGAAGAGAAAGCTGCCTGGATTCCAAATGCCTATCATTCAAATTATTTTGACAATAACTCAAACTGGGCAAAGGATATGCAAAAGACAAGCATTCCTTACACAGAGGAGCTGATTTCTTGCAGAGAACAGATTACATGATTCCTGGAAGGTTTGAATTATGGTAATTCAACATCAGACAAAATATCTGAAGTTCTTTTTAATGTTAGGAAGAATTCTGCAGAAAAGCATAAAACTTAAAATGGAGGAAATTTGCCTTCTGTTTCCAAGATAAGAATGTTCCTGAAAAGCTTATATTATATATTTATTAGCAGAGAGTTCACAGATGGCTTACCTAGCAGTTCACTTTGCAGATACACATTGCTGACATCATGAGCTAATAGAAAGAAAACCCTTTTTCTGCATACCTAGCCTATAGTGGTTAGATTTGCTAGAGAATGATGCACATAATCCCCATACATAAACCAGTCAAGGGATATTTTCTGCAAGCTTAAGTGCCTCACATGATTTTTCTTTCTTCCCCCCTCCCCAAACCAAAGGGTACTAACTTTGGCTTACAGGATTACTGAGCTTTGTGTTCTAGTTCTTGCCATTAATTCATTCCAGAACTAGTAACATGCAGCGTGTTGGTGTGTATTTTCCTTTCCAGTTCTTCAGTGAATGAATGTCCTCTTCCTGACATCAGAAGCTGTGGTCTGAGTAAGGTTGTTCCTCATCACACTGGGAGAAGCAAATACCAGAGTAGATGACCTAATTCATCATACCTTCCTGTTTGCCTGAAAAAAGCAGAGGCATCCACACTGTATATTAGGGCCAGATCATCATCCAGAATAAATCAGCATAGCTTTGGTGACTACACATGATTTCAAATGACACAAGTGGTAGTCCATGAGACAATCAGAAACCATTCATTGCACATCATTTCTACAATACTGAAAGAAAATGATAGCTGCAGAAGGTAATGTGCTGATAAGGAGACAAAAGAAAGGCCTATGAATTTGCATGGTTACCTTAGGAGCTATCAGATACATCTACAAAACTATTTTTTGAGTTGTATGAGCTTTTCACTTTAATTGGAGCTATTATTTTCAGACAAGAGTTTTGCTAATGGAGGAAGGGAAAAGATGTGATGGGTAGTATCAGGAGATAAGGATCTTTATAAAAGAAGGCATAGAAGGACAGAAGCATAATTAAGATGGACTGACTGTGGAGGTCATGATAGAATAACAGGTATCAAAGGATGCAAAAGCAGAGAAGCGTTGGCATGGTGACTGGGAGGCACTTTAGTATTAAATATAGTATGTTTCAGATGAAAACAGAAAAGCAGCCTGATCACAAATAGTGCTGGTATTTCAGTGTTTCACATTATCAAAACATAAATGAAAATCTTGGTCTTCTGCAGTACTAAATCCAAATTTTGTTTTCAGCTAGATATAACTTTTCATAATTTTTTAGATTTTCAGGCTTGTACTGACTACTGGTACCTCCTGTATATTATACGGCATTGCTTTCCACCAGTTTACTCTTACTGTTTTTTCACTTACAATCTTTTAATAAATAGATTCTGGTTTTATTTTAAACCATCACAGTCTCCTGATTGTTATTGTTATATTATTGTGCCTGTTTAGAAGATGCTGTGCTCGATCCTTCAATTTGGACAGTATTTTGGTGATCTCTGAAGACCACGGAACAGTTAGGTAAAAACCCTGCCTTTATCTGCACATGGTTTATAAAATGTTTTTTGTTGTTCCTAAACAGTATTTAGAAAACAGTTGTTCATAGCTCTGGTGACTTTGAAAGCTTTGTTTTCTTTGAAGACCTGCATGGTAAAATAGACCTGTTCATCCATCTATGAACCATAAACCAGAAAATCGGCAAAGTGACCCAGTCTTTCTCTTACCTGACATCAGTTCTCAATGGTTGTTATAAATTTAGTGAAAATCTGGTTGGGAGACAAAGCTTCTGATGCATTGTCTGCAGCACATTATTTTATTTCAAACTAGGACAGCTTAGTTAGTCAGTTTTAGGACTCCATTTTAAGTGAGCGGGTGCTCCAGCTCCCAGGTGTCTACTGACCATCGTTATGGTAAAGTTCAGCTACAAAAAAACAGTGGTCTGATCCAGGCAGACTTTGAGATCTTTCTGTGTGTTATTGATACTTCATCTGTACTTGTGTGCTGGTGAGTTAGGCTGCCGTCGACTTGCATTCTTCATAGACGAGACAGAGTGATGGGCTCTGAAGGTTTAACGGTGTCTTACATGTGCACCCAGAGGAACCGCAGGCACTTGCCTCCTTAGAACTGTAATGATTTGCTAAAAATGCAGACAATTAAGCTTTTAGCTCTGCAGGTATTTCAGTATTTCAGTATAAATTGTCATTTTTCATTTTCTGGACAGCTGGAAATGTTTCGAGGTCATATTTACAAGAGCTTATATCCCTCTATTTTCCTTGTGCACGTACGTGTGTGTTTGTGTGCACGTGTGTCCATGAAAAATCTGTCTGTATAGCTGCTTGTTGCCTTTTTCACACTGGTGTTCTTTATCAGGACTATCTCTTGTTGATTTGCAGTGATTATCATTCAACCAAATCAGTGATGGTGGTAGTCCCTCCTGGGGGATAACGGCTTTAAGAAGGGGGAAAAACCCACCCTGGGCAACAGGGGCGGAAAGAGCGGGACTGTGTGAGAGCAGTGGCCCTGCAGCCTCCGGGCAGGGCAGGGGGAGGCCGGGGGGCTCCCAGCCCAGAACAGAGACTCCCCGGCAGCCTGTGGGGTGCCCCTGGCCAGGCAGGCTGTGCCCCCCACCCAGGAAGCCCACGGGGGAGCAGATGCCCACCTGGAGCAGGGAAGAAAGTAGGGGGAAGGACAGCAGGGACAGCTGTGAGGGACTGGCTGCAGCCCTGCTCCCCAGGCCCGGGAGGAGGGGAGGGTGGAAGGTGTGTTTTAAGTTTTGGTTTTCTTTCTTATGATTCTACTCTGATTTAACGGGTAACAAATTAAACTGATTTCCCCAAGCTGTCTGTTTTGCCCATGATGGTAATAGCAGAGCAATATCCCTGTCCTTATCTCGACCCATGAGTTTTTGTTGTATTTCCTTATCTTGACCCATGAGTTTTTGTTGTATTTCCCCCTCTCCTGCCCGGCTGAGGAGAGAGAGGGGTGACAAGAGTGGCCATGGTGGGTGCTTGGCCTCCCGCCAGGGCCATCCCACCCCGCTAGCGCCAGGTCAGCTTGCTCTGTTTAGATTTGAAAGGCAGCTGCTTCACTGCACACTTACAAATTATTAACAAGGCTTGTGCTTAGCTTCCAGGCTCAGTTGGGATGTCTGTAGGTACACTGTTTGTGCCTAATTTCTCCTTCCTAGCTTTTGCCTTGCCTGCCTGAGTTTGGTTAAACCTGTAAATTTGGTAATATAAAGTACATTTAACTCTCAAATAGTCTCTCTTGTGGTTTTTCCTCAACGCCCTTCCACCTAAAAAAAAATGGCACACCTCCCCCCCCCCCGCAAAAAAAAAGAAAAAAAAAAGGAAAAAACCCCAAACCAAACCCCACAAACAAACACAAACCTCTGATCCAATCTTCTCTTTTTCTTTTAAAGTAGGCTTTTCCCCCTCCTTCAATGTGCAGATGTTGTTTTTCTGATCGTGTCACATGCGATAATGACATTTTCAGCTCTAGAGTACACAAGTGTGGGGCTTGTGCAGTGTGTTTACATTTGATAGGGAAGAGAATTCCATGTAACTGAGGTATTGTAAAATTGATTTCCCCTCTGTCTCCAGGTATTCTTCCTTCTTTTTTTAAAACTAACTTACTCTGTGATGCTAAACCAATTTGTAGGCACAAAATCTGACAGCAGAAAGCTTCAATATAGTAATGCATAGTAGATGTATTTTGTATCTAAATAAATAAATTAGGTATCTATCTGTCTCTTTAACCTATTTAGGTAGATGTGTTGTGAAGGTGTTTTTACATTTGTAACCATGAGAGTTATTTTCCTGCAGGTTTATGGGATAAATCAGGTTGGAAGGGATCTTAAGGAATCACCTAGTCCAACTTCTGATCAAGAAGGCAGTTGTGAGGCTGAAATTGTCGGGGGCTTTATCCAGTTGCGTCTTGAAAACCTCCAAGGATGGAAACCATACAACCTCTCTGGGACTTCAGTTACACTGCTTGACTGTCCTTGTGGTGAAAGCTATTTCCTTACGTCTAGTTGGAACCTCTTTTCCTTCAGTGTATGAACATTGCTTCTTATCCTCCTACCAGTGACCATTCCATGATAAATTTCATGATTCCTCAGATAACCCCCATAGAGGTACTGGAATGCTGCTGTTAGGCCTCTCTAAGCCCACACTCTTCTCCAGACTGAACAAGCCCAGTGTCCTTAGCCTGCCCTCACAGGACACGTGCTCCATCCAGCCCCTGACTATCTTGCTGACCCTCCACTGAATGCACTCCACTTTAATCAAGATTATTCTTTCATTGCGGTACACAAAGCTGGGTGCAATATTCCAGATGTGGTCTAACAAGTGCTGAGTAGAGGACAAACAGGAATTGCCTTGCTCCCTTGACTATGCTACTGTGAATACTGCCCAGGAGACAGTGGGCTTGCTTCATTGCTGGGGCACACCACTGAATCACATTCAGCTTGCTGTTTACCAGGATCCCCAGATCCTTTTCAGCAGAGCTGCTCGCCAGCCGGTCATTCCCCAGTCTGTACAGGTGTGAGAGATTCTTCCTTCCAGCATGCAGGACTTTGCATTTCTCCTTGCTGAATTTCGTAGGGTTCCTATAGGCTGTTAAACTGCATCCTGTCTTGAGTGTCTCTGTATGATGGCCCTGTCACCAAGCTTATCATCTGGTCTCACTACTTTGGTGTCATCTACAGCCTTGAAGAGCATGCAGTCCACTGTTTCCTCCAGGTTGCTGATGAAAGTATTTAGGAGGAAGGTCTCAGAAAATACCACTGTGTTACTCCTTTTATTATTAAAGTCCAGGTAGCATATAGCCTGTTACTGAATACCCTCTGAGCCTGACCATGCAACCTTCTGGTTTTCCACCTACCCAGACCATAACATCCCAACTTGGAATGCAAGAATACTGTGGGAGACAAAGTTTAAAGCCTTTGAAAGCTGATGTGAATGACTTCTACTGCTCTCCTGTCATCCATGGGTCCAGTCACTTTGGCATAGAAAGCCATCTGGTTGGTCTGGCTTGATTTATCCTTGGCAAGTCCATGCTGGTTGTACCCAGTCACCTTATTCTCTGTAGCAATACCAAAAATGTTTTCCAAGCCAATTTGTTCAATGATTTTCCTGACTGATTGAGGTTGTCTAACCCTGAAGTTCCCTTTTTTTGATCTTTTTTTTGAAGATGGCTATGTTGTTTGCTCACCTCCAGTAGTCAGGGATCTCCCCTGATCTCCATCATCTTTCAAAGATGATAAAGAGTGGCCTTGCAAGGGCATCACCAGTTCTCTCCACTTTATCTTCATTGCATCCTGTCTAGACCTGTGGATTTGTATGGATCAAGTTCTCTCATCCACTGCTCTTATTTCTTATCCTTGAAAACTACCTCTAAGTGTGGAGGTTTGGGAGACCTTGCTGGTGATAACTGAGGCAAGGAGGGCATTAAGTACCTCATCCTCATCTGTGTCTGCTTCTGGAAATCACACGCCCCCTGCAACAATGTCCCCACTTTTTCCTTGTTCTGCTGTTTACCGCTGATGTAAAGTAGAAACTCTTTTTTTGCATTCAGCACTCCTTGCAAGTTCCCTAGTTAAGCTGTGGTTTTCCCAACAACATCCTAATACGATGCCCAGGTAACGTTTCCAAATTTCTTTGCAGCTACTCCCTGCCTCATCCTCCTGTACGCTGCACCTTTGGGCTGGATCTCTGTCATGAGTTACCCACCAAGGCAGGCTGGTCTTATTTGTCTGCTTCTTTTCTGGAGTATTAGGTTAGACTGTTCTTGCACTGGAAGGCTGCTGTCCTTAAAGACCTACAGCTTCCATGAGCTCTTCTTCTGTCATGTTCCCAGGACTGACACATCCAATAACACTGCTGAAATTTCTTGTTGAGACCTGCAACGGGGTTTGCAGTATACCTTACTGAGCAGCTGACTTTTTCCTTGTTTACAACTGATTTTTTGCATTACTTGTTATGTGAATGTCAGGTTTTAAAATGTAATAATCACTTAACATCATTTGAACCTTAATATTCCCTGGCTGAGAAGGCATTGAAGCTATGTGCAAATAAAACGTGTTCATGCTGCCTAATTCCTATCAGAGTTACGGCACTGTTCCACAGTATCTCTGCTGGATGAACCAGAACTGGCACATCCATTGATTTCTACCAGCTGTTTTCTGCCAATTCCAGTTCCTGACAGGTAGCAAGCTGTGTAGCTGGCAGCAAAGAATCTCAAACAGTTCAAATATGCCCCAGGGAGGGCAATTGCTTACCCTGAGCCCATCAAGGAATCACTATTATGCTTCGCAAGATACATACACATTTGCCACATCTGTCTCCAGTTATTTGTACTCGGAACTGACAAAGGACTGAGATAAACATGTGCCTTTTTAACCCACGCAAGAACAAGGTGCTTGTAAAAGACAAACGTATACGTCTCACTGAATAATTTCATAATGAAACTTCTTTTGTATATTCTGTGAAGTGTTTCTGTACCTGATCCATACTTTAACTATAAAAGACCAAATGATCCATTTAAATACCAAGACAGCCTATTCAAGTACTTTAAATCTAAATTTGTTCATTTTCATCTGGTGCTTTGACAGTCTCACAACACAGAACAAGCAGCCTTAATCTGGGGACCTGCTGCCTTCTTCAGTTCCTTTTCAATTTCTCTGAGAGCTATCCTCACAAAGATCGAACCAACCAGAGGGTGCTATGACATGCTTTCTGAAACATTAATGGATTTGAACCAAGCTACCATAGCTTGACAAGCTACCTTTCCTCAAACGAACCGTTCAACTGGCCATGTTTAGGCTCCTAGCTCATTTCACATGGAAAGAGCTTTGCCTTTGCTCTTGCTTTTCTAATGAGGTAAAAGCATCCACGTTATTAGTTAATGCAGGTCAGGGTGTAAGTGGTACACTCTTAAGCCATGACAACGCAGTTGCTTGTGATTCCCTGTTCTCTTCCGTATTGCTTCAGGTAAAAGTGAGCTGAGAAACTTGGAAGGTGTTTTGCGCACATAGCTTCTTTAGAAGTGAATAGGAGGTGAAGGATGAACAGTACTTTACAAAGTGAGCTTTATTAGGTAAAGCAGAGAAATGTTCTGGTGGAAATATTAATACGTCTCTGTGGGAGACCTTATTTTGGTAGTAGTCTTACAGGTCTTAAAACCTGTCCAGTGAGTGCACTTTTAAGATCTTGAATCAGTTGACAGACATTAGTATACATTCCTGCTTTGTCTCCAACCGAAAATTACAGTACAAGATCAGGCATGTGAAGTAGAAATATGCAGGTGCCTTCTATCTAATAAGATGGTGCTGGATCTGGAAGGTCAATATCTGGTATTACACAGAAGAAAGACATTGGGGAAGCTGCCTGCTGTCTTCATTTAGAGCTGTTCATGTTCAGAGGCCCAGCATTTGTACGCAATGTGGGCTTTTTAAAAATTTTTTTTTCTTTCTTGAAGACTAAGCAGAGAGTACAGATGCTCACTTTTTAACTGATTTGGAGTGACAGGGGTTTAGTGTAGCCCTGCAGTTACTGACCTGAAGCATTCATGATTCTGTGCCTTAAGCTAGAAGGAATAAATTATTCTACTACCTTTCACTGTCATTTTAAATCTGTAAAGGAACCGTGCAGTATGAAAACTTTAAGACTGCGATTCTATTGTTAACATATGATTTCTTTAAATGAGCTGTCAAAGATTAAAACAAGCTGTTGCCCAGTGTGAGTGTTGTTAATATTTTTTCAATCGGAAACCAATAAAACATTTTGTAACAGGATTCTAAGTGTATTTGTTAATTACAGTTATCATCTAGTCTTTCAAATGCTAATGGTCTGACTCAAATTTCACTTTGTTTAGTTGTGTTAGAAGTTATGATTAAAGAATGGTATAGCTTTATAGTTGTTTTACTGCCATCTGTGTGCACCAAGCAGTAACTATGTACAGATGGTTGTGATTCAGAGACAGGTTGCCACATGCAAAAAAAGTATGTTTCAGTTATTTTAATAAGATTTATTGCAGCAGTCACAGTTAAATGCTTGAACCTTAATGATAATTGCTACTAATCCTTCAAGAAAAATGATCAGAGTTCAGTAAACCACAAGGAGCCTATTTTGCTGTAAACTTCAGAAACATCTCAGTGCAAAGGTATGCTTCACGTTTTCATTTGGTATTTGCTCCCCCTCCCCTTTCTTTCTTGATCATTTATTCCTATACCTTTGCTTTTGCAGTGTTTGTATGAAAAGACATGAGATCACTGTCCTTTTTTCCTTCCCAGGTATCAATACTTATTTATGTTGAAATACTTGGAGATTCCCAGTCATTTAAATAAACGGGAACAAATCTGAAAGTAAACCCAGATGGTGTCTCACAGAACTCTCAATTCCATTGTGTTAGTGATCGGGCCACATTCACAACCCAATCATGGCTTTGTGCTTCTATTTCCATGGTGGAAGTGGTGATCTGCATTCTGGATTTGGGCGGGCATCTCACATCCATGCTTCTGTACTCAGTAGCAATTTCCAAAATATGATAGTCCATGACAAGGCTTAATATCATCCTAAGGATTTACAGACTGCTACCCACTCTGAACTGAGAAGCTGAAGCAGGTCCTGTGTGTGGACTCACAAGAATGTAACTGGAATATGAGTTTGTATCTGAGAGGTTTCTTCAGCCTAAACACTTCAACTCCCCAAGAGGTCCAGTTCTTCCTCTTGATTTTTCACTTAGATTATTCTTTACCCTCTGCTGGGTAGTGATATTTTCAGCAAAATGCATATATGTGCAAGCATGCATAAATTGAGTGGGTGCACACTTGCAGGGGGGTGTGCTCGCATATATGTAGGTATATGTGTAATGTATATATATGGTACACATCCCAATAACAGATGGATTTAAACAGCCATTTGTTTTTAGAAACTGTTCTTGAGTTTTTCTTTCAATATGATTCCTCGGTTGGTTTTGATTTAGACCGGTATTTCTTAGTGTGGCTGGGACAAGATCTGACATACAACTGATAGAGAGCCAGAAAAGGTCAGTAGTCCAGGAAAGTTGTGCCAATTTGTTTTAGTGTCCCATCATAGATCAGTTTTCACTTGTAATGTTACAGAAATTTAGAATTATAATGCATACATGTGTGACAGAAAAAGTGCCGTATATACTAGACATCCATCTTAAAGATTTCAGGAAGAAATATGAACATTGTGACATGATTTTTCTGCTTGCTGTTGGTGCAGAGTTTGTGCTGTAAACTCTTATCATCAGCTATACTGTGCATTGCCATAAGCAGTCACAGAGAAATCAAAGCTACTATGGCCCTATTATTTACAGGAAGTTGCTATACCCTTACCATCAAGTGGTTCAGTATCAATCTGTTTTGCAAAGTAGTGGTTTTGTT
The DNA here is from genome assembly GCF_023634155.1 of Falco peregrinus. NCBI lineage: Eukaryota > Metazoa > Chordata > Aves > Falconiformes > Falconidae > Falco > Falco peregrinus. The sequence continues at coordinate 6,086,821 of NC_073739.1, forward strand.
AGCATCTGAACTCTAATATAATAAAAATAATTGGAGTGCACGGTAAAGGAAGGATGTTTTCCTTTTTCTCCTTCTAGTGTGTGACCTTTTTTCCTTTTGTGAGATTCTCTTGTTTTGAGGACAAATTTCAGGACTAGAAATAAGAAAAGAAAAAAAAAAAAGAAAAAAAGGGCAGTGAAAAATGACCTTTTCTCTCATCTTTCTGTATCTTGTGAAATACAGTTTTGCAGTGCCCTAAGGTGAGGAAGGTTGTCACTTTTTGTCTGTGTGCATTATTGTCCTCTGCCACCATGAAGTTGCATTTAAGGGGAAGGGTCCTGTTTTCACTGAAGGCTGTGATGAAACAGACTGAGAAGCCACCTCAGTTTCTGGATTGTTGACTTTCTTGTTGCTGGTTAAAAAAAAAAAAAACAAGCAACACAATTACTAAGGATAAAATTTTTCACAGTGTTCTGCCAGCTTACAAAATAAAATATTTACAGGTACTTTGGGCTCCAGAATAATTGTTCTTAAATTCTCAGTTGCATTAAGAGTAGTGAACATTTCACACTTCTCTTTCAGACTGAGAAATTTTAAAAATAAATATCCTAATGATGGTCATTGAAACCACTTAGACAATGGTTTCCTAGGCATTTTAATACTGTACACCATTTTTTATTGGAGATTATCCCCTGGATGAAAACTTAATGCGGTTTTTCAGTGATACCCGTGACTGTTTAAATTAAAAAGCAGTATTAAGAAAGTGTTTTAACACTCTTTGAACCCTCTAAAGACATACCTGAAGAATCTGGCAACCAAAGCAGCTTCAGGTAAATGATGGCAGAGTGTGGATCAGTCTTAGGGTTGCCTTATAGTCTTTGCCACTTGCCAATATCTTCCAAAGGCTACCTCTGTAGTTATTGAGGTGTTTTGCTTTCCAGTCTGGAGAGGTGTGGAGGAGCATGGAGTGGAGGAAAGGAAGAATACTGACCCTGCCAGGATTCCCAAGTGCTCAGGAATTCCATCATTTTTATGGCTGCTTTGGATCATTAAGCTGCGCAGAGATGCTGAAAGATGCCAAAGAAATGACTGTGAGCTCCATGAAGAGTAAATGGTAAAATTGTGCTGAGTTTCCATGGCCTCCTCTGCACAATGTGCTGCAGATCAGCAGATCTGGTGGTAACAACCCAGCAGAGCAGGCTACGTTTTGCACCAGCGTTAGTGGTACCATTAGGAGATAGCAGTCCTGTTATGACCAAGTTGTGGGAACACTGACTGTCCAACTGGAAATTGCCAGCAATACTGGCAATTGAGTTTAAAATCATATTCTAACCAGAAATATTTAAGCTGTTTTAAATGAGCACACAGGGGGCTCCAGAGAAGAACTGCATCCCTTTCTGTCCTAGCCTTACCTGCTGTGTGTCTGTCTCTATGTACAATAGTCTATAAATATGTGTGAGCATCTGTTACTGTATTCCTTCCCGTCTTCCCTCCACAAGCCAAGATTTCCATAGTCTGCTGCCATGGCACTTGTATATGACATTTTGAATGCATGAAGTGCAAAAGCATGACATTTTGAATTAGAAATTAATTTAACAAACGTGTCTGTGGAAAAACGTTTGGATCCTCAAGATTTGTCAAATGATATTTTGAAAAGTTAAAAAGAAATTGCACAAAACGAACTGAGGAAAGTTTAATGCAAAAGTTAAGGGGAAAAGCGTTCACCACTTGAGAGGCATCATGAGCCTAACAGAAAGGACATGAATCTGATGAACGACATTAAGCAAGTCACTGCCTGGCGCTGCTGTTTCATTTCTGTTCATCCTTTGCTGTTTAAACTGTTTTGTGGCAAAGACATGCACGGTAGGTAGTCTCTGATGGTAGCCTATTCTTGGTTGCAAACTTGATTGCAGTAGTGTCTGCAAACTAATGTAGTGTAAGTAATAATTATTTACCATTTCTGAGTTGCTGTAGCAAGTTAAAAATAAGTTAGTTGGGGATGGGCAACGTTGTCAAATTATGTAAGCATGCAGATGGAAATGATTTGCAAATTCAATTGGCTTGCAACAAAAATCGATGCAAATAAGTATATATATTTAGTTGTACCACATGTCACATAGAAGCTCAAGACTGGTGACCTTGGTTATTAGATTGGCCTGTTCTAGACTGAATAAAAGCTAAGGCATCCCTGCATGCTATTTTAAGTGGGTTTTTTTTACACTTTTTGAAAGGGACTAAATTGTATGAACAAGTTCAGATCTCAAAAGTGGTTACCAGTCCTGCTGTTAGACCCACAAAAAATAGAGGCTAATATTGTTCCTAATTAAGACTACTGAACTATCTGATGCTTCCATGTTGGGGACAAATGGTGGCCGCAGATAAGGAAAATAGATACAGAGTTTACATGTTAGGTGGTACTGGAGTTTTTCCTTCATGTCTTAAAAGCAGACACTATTTCTGCCTCTTCCTGGGACTGTCGATGTGCCCCACTCTAAGTAGCTGTCTTACAACCATGGGATGGCAGTGAGTGGACAGGATTTGGTCTCTTCACTACCGAAAGCTTAGGGAAGCAGTTCCCTGAGCGTCAGAAAGCATCTCTGCCTCTCTCCCTCTAAGAGGCAGAGATTAGGAAGAATAAGATCTATTGTGTATCTGTTCTTTTGATCCTTTTTTCTTTTTGTAAATGGGGATTTCACAATGTGTTTTAGAATGAATACTTCCAAAGAGATCGTTATGGTGATTTCACATTGGGTGCTTCTTCAGTGGAGATCTTCTCCCAGGCTTCTGCACATTCCTCTGCATTGCTATGAATTATTCTGTCACACTGTGGTCTGACATTTGATGTATGTGTAACATCAGCACCCCTCATTATTGCACAGTGTACAGTGGAGTAATATATTCATGTTTATTAATTTAAAATCCTGTTTGCTATGAGCAGTAATATCATTTAGCTATAGTCATTTTCCACTTCATTTGGTATCCTACTAATTTTAACTGCATGAGACTATTTGGTAGCCTGACAGCTAAACCTTATATCTTCTTTGTGTTTCTTTTAATTAAATTCATTTTTCTTAAAAGTATTGATGGAAGCATAGAAGATTTAAATATCTGACCCTTTTGAGTTCTCCTAATCTTAACCCAAACATTCTCTTTGTCTCTGCATGCAAACTCTATGTACTTTGCACACTGAACACCTTCTCTGCAGGACCTTTGCTGGTCCTTTTGAGTCTCCTTTGACAGCCAAGCTTCCTCTTTATCTTCCTGCTCCCAGTCTCAGTCGCAGAATGACAGAGTGATTGAGGTAGGAAGGGACCACAGCAGGTCATCTGGTCCAACTGCCCTGCTCAGGCATGGGTACCTAGAGCTGATTTCCCAGGACCACATCCAGATGCTTTTTTAATATCTCCAAGGATGGAGACTCCACAGCCTGCCTGGGTAACCTGTGCCCGTGCTCAGTCACCCTTGAAAGTGAAAAAGTGTTTCCTGATGTCCAGAGGGAACCTCCTGTGTTTCCGTGTGTGCCCATGGCCTCTGGTCCTGTCAGTGGACACCACCGACACCACCACCAGGCTCCCTCCTCTGTGCACCCTCAGGTGTTTGTACACGTGCATAAAATCCCCCTGAGCCTTTTGGACAGTCCCAGCCCTCTCAGCCTTTCCTCATAGGAGAGATGCTCCATCCGTTATTCATCTTGGTGGCCCTTCTTTGGAGTCTGTCCAGTCTGTCCATGTCTCCCTTTACTGGGGAGCCCAGAACTGGAACCAGCGCTTCTGTTCACCCACCAGTGTACCCATGGTTCCTCCATGTCCCTACTTCAACTACCCTCCTTTTGTATTTTGCTTGTGCTGTGTTCAAACTATTTTCTCTTTCTTCTCCGCAAACCATACTGTAAGTGAGATTGGGGAAGAGTCTGGAACTATTCTTCAGCCCATGATGTGGTCACCAGGAATTGACATGCTGTTGGGAAGCAGAAGAAAGTTCAAGCAGACCTATATAGAGACAGAGGAATGATTTGATTATAGGACAAGCAAGAGATTTCCATGCATGGGATATTGAGAAAATATATAATCCAATGCAGATTGCAAAATGTATACAGAAATATGAAAATTTCTTTTTTTTTTTTTTTACTGACCAAGTTCTTTTAATCTCTGCTTCCCCACCGCACCCCTCTAGTTCTCCTCTTTATGTCATCAAGTAAAAGTTTATACTTGTACCACAACTAAGTACTTTTGAAACATTTTAAATGCCAGTATTTCAAGGTATTTGACAATCGAGTGGTTTTAGTTTTAACAATTTTACTAGAAGTGTTCATTTTTAAAAAAAGAGTCTGTCAGAATCAAAGGGAAGCTGTGTGTTGTGCAAAGTTAAAACAATAAGTCTATGACAAAGAATTGCAAATATCCTATAATTCTGAATTCTTCTGAGCCAAGAAATTAGATGATTATTTTCTGCCAAACTTATTAGATGATTATTTTCTGCTAAACTTATTAGAGGTAAGCATCCTGGATTCTGTTTTAAGAAAAAAATACTTTAAAAGGGTCATGCAGAGGTCAAAACCCAAGCTCATTAAGTGTGGAAACTGGAGCAGCCTGCTCGGCATGTTCAGGTTGTATAAGCATTCCAGAAAGGTACAAATTCATACAGCCTCTCTGTGTAACATCTACCCAGACAGTCCTGCTATTTCTTGTTTTCATTCTGCTTCCATACTGCATCTCTGTAGCGTGGTGTCAGCTTTTCTGGATGTGGCTATTGTCCAGGGCTTGCCAAACTGCTTTTGTTCCTCAGACTTGTTTCCCTCAGCACAAACAAATTTATCTGGTTCTCGCTCATCTTTTTTTGGTATACTCACAAACAGGCTCAAGATCAAATTGAGTGTGTAAAAACTGCATGTCTACATAGATAAAATCACTAAGGACTTTTTATTCTTGAAGATGGCATCAATGGCAATTTGCTACGGTTGTTTTTGCAGTCTTGGAGCAGTTGAAGCTTTTCTGATTTTTCCTTGGTAAGTCCATTTGTAAACCCATTGTGTTCAAAACATTATTTGGGTTCAGTCATTTTCTCCACAGGGTACTCTATCCCCCTCATCTCTGTTGTCAATGCTGTTTTCTTCCACTTCATCAAAAGCCTATCCTTTTACTGACCTTCCCATATCGTGCCATCTTCCAGTTCTTTATCTTTGCATTGTGTTTTTTTAAAGTCTCTGCACAGTTGTCTTTGGACCTATCTGTCAGATGTCATTGCTTAGCCTTTATTTCTAGGTTCCCTTTATTTTTCCAGATCTTCTTGGGGTCCTATGAGGTTCCTTCAGGGTCCCCTGCATTGTATGTCCTAGTTCTGTAAGCCAAAATCTCCTTTCTCCTTGTTTCTTCAGAAGACATACATCCCTTCCGGTCTATCAGTCAAAAGTTTTCTTTGCCCCACCATAGTATAAAACAGGAAATGAAAAAAAGATCCAGGCAAGAAAATTAAATAACATGTAGTTGAGCTAACGGTAAACATGAATGATTCCAATAAATTGTGTTTGTTTACTGTTTGTAGTTTACTGTTGTAAGGTCTTCTCTTTTTGCCCCGTTCTACCTCACTGTTTTCATCTGCATGACATATAAAATTAGATCATAAAGTCTTCCTGGCAGGGATGGCAAATTTTATTTGTTTTTTAATGCACCTAGCACAGCATGTAAATAACCACATTGTAAAACATGTGCCATAATTTTTTTTTTTTTAAGAAACTTCCAAAAGAATCATGAATAATGTAAAGTTTTATTTCAGCTCCCAATGTTGAACTGGCTGTAAAATCTCATCTGTTCAAGTCTGCTTTCCTTACCTTTAAAGCTATCTATAAATGTCTTTGTGTTGCAACAATGGTCATTGGTTTTGGACTTTTCAGAAATCATTTTGTAACAGATTGACCTTAGCAGATTTTTGTCACAGTAGAGAACACATATAACAAATCTGGGTTTTCAAAAAAAGCCACTAAGTGAAAATGACTTTTCACCAGTTGATCCATGCCATTTATTTTCAAAAAGGCTGTTACCATGAGTCTGGGGACAGCAAATCGGAAGGGACTACCTCCTTGTATTTCCACTCATTTTTCTTGTGCATTATTTTGGAATACAATAGGATAACCGGCTATAGTGATGCATAAAAGATAGCCGAGAATATAGGTCTGATCCGTGATAGTGTGGACAGATGGAGTGATGGTAATAAGGAGCATTTTGCTAACTTGAATCCTGGAGGAAGAGGTGGATCAAGCCATTCGGTATTTGCATTGTTGGAACCCATCATGGTAGAGTGAACGTCTGGCTCCTTAAAGTAAATTTGTTCATCTTTTGGATAGACAGTCACCCTCAGCATTGTTGCCATTATCTAATAAAGGTAACGTTTCAGAGAGGGGTGAAAGGTTAATAAAAAATACAGCATGGATTTTACTGAAGATAGACTAAAAAGAGTGCCATGGCTCTGAAGGTGGCTCTGAAGTGGCTCCTGCTTCTAGCAATGACAGCAAAACACATTGTCATAGAAATCCATGTGGAAAGCCGAAGAGGGCATTTTAATATGTATTTTTTGGGCACTGGGTTTCAGAAAATACTGCCAACAATCCAGAAAGAAGGGAGAAAAGAGAAGAAGAAGGGCATTTGAGGCCACCATCCATTATTTTAGGAAAGCCATTCTTTTTTTATGGAGAAAAAAAAAAAGCATTATATTATGTTAAATGAATGCTCTGTTAAACCCTTCCTTCATAGTGATTCCTGTTTTTCACATATTCTGTAGTCCTTGATGCGGTTTCCTCTGTTTTAATTAAGTTTATTTATTCATTTTAAGAGGAATAAAGACTCTCATTGCTGTGAAAAGCTGGTTAAAAAAGGCATATTTAATAAAAAATGTTCTAGAGCTACAGGTTGTTGCTTTTTCTTTCACAGACTTCCAATAAAAGTTTTACTTGACTCCTGATTGACCATTCAAAATTGTGTATTCCAAAGCAAAAAAATGGTAATTGAAAGGCTCGGGACTTAAAAGGAATATTGATGGAGTTTCAAATTCACAGGGAAAATGTGTGCAACATCCGTGACAACATTTCACTGAGTGCCCTGTGAAGTTCAGGTTGCTGAATGGTCATGACTTTCAGTGGAGAGGCACATCTTAGGTGATGCTTCCAGAGACGATCAGCGACAGGGACGCTTGTTTTAGGAACTACAGTGTTATTATTAAAAATGAGGAAGTATGATTTAATATGCTTTGTTTTATAGTTTAGTCTATTAAATACAAAGATGTTAGAGTATCTCCAAAATGGAAATGGAAAAATTCCAAAAGGCAGCCTTTTGGCTGGCCAACTGGATGGGTAATGATTTGGGTATTTTATGGGAAGCTCTTCATAGCTTCCCACTGCAAAAACACTCAATATGGACTGACGTTAAATTTCCAATGAAAGGGAGCCTTAATCATTTTTAAGGCATATGCAGTGCCATTGCATATCTGTACTTATAATGCAAGTAGTAAATCTGATATTTAATATTTGGCTTTATTCCAGCTTCTGAGAGAAAAATCAGGGGAGGGTACAGCCTTAAATTCTGATTTTAACAGGTTTTTTGCTGTTTTTTTCCTTCTTTCTTTTTTAATTTTTTTTTAAATTATTTTTTTATTTTTTTATTCCCCCCCTGCATGCCTGCATACACCCATACTTTAAAGGACAGCTTTATGAAGTAATTTGTACTTATAAAGTAACCCAAGAGGCTTGAGTACTCTTAATAAGCTTTGTGTATTGATATGCATTATATTACACAAAGCATCCAAATCTTTTGGCTGTTACAACTGAAACACACATTCTGCTTAGACTATTTTTGTTTAAAAGGTTTATGGGGCTTTCTTTTTCTTTTCCTCCTCCCATCCCTTTTCTCATTTATACCCTGTGCTTGAGGCTTCTTAAGGCAAGCTGAGAGAATTATCTGCTCAATTCTAATTAATTTCAATGGGAACTGTGTGGTTAAATCCCTTAGTTTGAAAATATCAACTGGTTTTCCACCTGCACAGACTTTTCTCTGTAGTTAAAGAGACTTAATTTGTCTTTGCCCTAACCTTGCACCTACCCTGTACTTGTGTAAGTAACTCCATAAGGCAAAGAGCAACAAAACACAGGCCCAAAGGGAGCTGAGGAAATTAAGATTTTTATGGGCAGGGTAGATGTTTTTGCACTTTATGCATCTTATCTACATGTGATTGTCCTGCTTGACTTTCCCCTACAGCACTTCTGTTCTGGAAGTCACTGGCAGGAAATATACATCTTGGTTTTTTGACATCTTTTTAAGAATGGAAGGAAGGTCAAAGGGGACTGTCGTTTATTTAGATATCTTAAAAACAAAGCACAAAAAAAAAAAAATAATGATCCTCTTGTGCAGAAATGCCAGCACATTTAGTAAAAATTTTTCAATCATTTTCATAATCTTTATGGTGTTTTTTTTCCCCCTCTTTTTTCCTATCCCCACTTTCAAGTCTAAAAAGAAAGCAGTATGGTTCCGATCCACACTCCCTTAACATGCAGTGGGAAGGAGAAAGACAATCAGCCATCAAAAGTAAAGTCCCCAAACATCTCATAGTCTGGAGGAGGGTCTTTATCTGAGCAGCAGATGGAGGGAAGGTTTTGCCTTGGCTTGGTAGGCTTTTTTGCTGTGTCATTTGTGGTATAAACCTCTGTTACATCTTGAAGCTGCCTCTCTGAGAGGACTCTTGCAGCGTGGAGCTAAGATTGTAATTTTCTTATCTGATGAATGGATTCATTTTTTTTCCTTTTATGGGGAAAAATTTCAGAAGTGTCTGAGCAATGTAGAAGCCTAAACCCCATTGAATGTCACTTGGAATAAAATTATCAAAAGCTCTTTTATTCTTAGAGCTTATACTTGTCAGATGCACAATCTGCCATGGCTGTCACAAATCATCTCTTCTAGACCCATTTTCACTTCTAATTTCCTAATAGAAAAAAAGAGTAACTTAAAAGATCAGAGCAGCAGAATATAGTCCATCTGATTTAATGCAGGGGTAAGCCGGTAGGAAATGGTGTGTTTTGCTAGGTAGACCTCACGCGGCTGTTCAGTGCTAATACGTTAAAAGATATTCTTTTGGACCACTTGACCTTTTTGTTATGCAGATATTCTTCCAAGAGTACAGTGGCAAATTGAATTTGCCTTGACACTCCTGCTCCATTCTGGCAAAATGACACAAAATCCATACTGTACACATTAATGTCAGACTAACACATACTTGTTGCTGGAGGTTTTACTGTTATTGCTATTCCCTCAGCTCTCTTTTGCACCCCAAGGTACATGCCTAAAAATATGTGTGCTTTATGACTCATAAGATACATGTGGCCTGTGCATAGACACAAGTAAACAGGTAGAAAGGAAAATGGTGGCTGAAATGCCCTGTGGCAGCATGGCCACAGAGCAGCCTGCTAATGACCTCTCACTTTTCTTCTGTGACCTCCAGAGGTGCCACAACATCTGCAGCAGCTGTGCATTCCATCACCTCCCCTCTGCAGGGCTCCCCTGGCCTACACCTCCCCTTTCAGGATGGACAACAGCCACACTTCCAGTAGTTTCAGAGCAAACTTCCCAGTTCTGCATTGCAACAAACATTCGCTGAACCTAGAATGTCTTCCTAACTGGTAAAAACTACTTTCTCCAGAGAAATTCACTTCCTCAGATACAGATAAGCTAGTAGGTGCAAGGTGCTCTAGATAGATACAGATAAGCTAGTAGGTGCAAGGTGCTCTAGATAATGTGCAGCCATTAATTCTGAGATTAATCTGTCACATACCTAGTTAGATTTTGATTGTTAATATGTTGTGCTGTGAGAAAATTTTGTGGTTCTTCCTGTTTATTGGCTGCAAACTGTGGTTACTATATATATATATATATATATATATATATATATATATATATATATATATATATATAAATATTGGCCCACATTCTGAAGCTTATCTACTTAGCATTGCCCAGCACACATAACTGCCTGCATGTTTATTGATAACATAATGTAATGAATGTCTATTTATTGACTCAGTCTCCTAATATGGCCAAATACTTTATCTCTGTTGCTTATTGTTCCATTTTCTTTACATTATCTTCAAATCCTGTAGATTTGGGCAAAAGTCAGTCTGTGCAGAAGGTTTACTGGAAAGAGTGATGTCTCAGTGTTTTCATAAAAGCTGATATAAAACATAGATAACGTTTTATGAAAGGGATTAGGAAAGAACTCCTAATACTCCGGAAAGCATTGTGGAATCTGGATTCTTACCTGAGCAGCTGAGATATTTCAAAACAAAACCACTAATATAGTTCCTTAATAATTTGTTAGTTATTATTTCTGCAATAAGTCATTTCACCTTAGTAGAGAAAGATAATTTATGAAATACAGAGGTAAATCAGGTGGCTGTTTTCACCATTGCTTACAGGGAGTTAATGGTACTCCTTTTCAGTATAACTGAAGTGGTAGATCATGAACATTTACATGCACCAAATAATTAAATGCATGTATTCAAATGAATGAATGCCAACAGGCATAGGACTAGCTAAGCATCTGATTACTTTATGTGCAAGTCTAATTTCTGCACACGAGCATGCTGATTTTTTTTGATATTTTTTTAAATGCAGAAGCTGAGTGATCTGGTTTAGAAATACGGTCCCTAGCACCAGCGTGCTATATGAGCATATACTGCTTTCCCAGTCAACAAAAATGTTAACTTCTTTTAAATTTTGCACACGAATATAGGTGTTTCTAGGATTTCTTTGGACTGGCTAAACAGTGAAGAAGGCTGGCTGATCCTGGGAATATCCTTTTAGACTTTGCCTCATATTTTTCAGTTTTTGGTTTATCAATAGAGTTATATATTTGATTCCAAAACACAAAACTTTCTTCCCAGTACACCCTCATAAATTACTTTACCCATTCAAGATAACAATAAGGATACCCCATTCTGATTAACAGTGAGCAGTAATTAATCCTTCCCCAGAAATAGTATGTGCAGACAGGACCACCTAAGAATGTGGGTGAACTGGTCTGGTCATGCTTGAAAGCACAGCTAGAAATAACTCATAGAAATTTAGTAATTTAAAGTGTATTTTAGTGTTTAATAAAGATATTATAAATATTTAGTTAGTATTAAATTTGCCAGGCCAAGAATCTCTGTAAAATTTCTATGCCACAAAGAATTTCTATAATTGGTTTCTAAACAATTAATTTAGAACTTTTTATTGACTAGATCTTGATATGACTTATTTAAACCAGATAGGTAGGGAAAACACAGTTTTGTTGCCACAAGAGATGGAATGACAGTTTAGAGGATCCAAGTATCTTGACCTCAATATTCTGGTTCTGGGCATGGGTGGACAGGAACAATTTGAAGTCAGTCTCCACTTCTTGCCTGATCTGATGGACAAAAGAGATGTATATGAAATGATAGCAACTCCAAAATGCATTATAACTGCACCAAGAGATGTTTACAGCAATGCATACTGTACACCTGAAATGAAAATTCAGTTTTTCATCTATGCCAGTAATGTCTTCAGGTTTGCTCAAAAAAAAACCAACCAAAACCAAAAAAATACCACAAACCCCCAGATTATGTGATGAAGCATTGTGCTAGTGTACGCACGTGGCATTTTCCTCTTGATCAGGCTGCTGCAAACCCAAGCTGAAGGATGCACAACAAAATGGGAATTAATCAACTGCCTCACTGGCGCAGCCAACAGCCCATCAAATGCAGCATGTATTTTACAGGGCTGTGCCTGTGCTTTCAGCTTGCCCTGGCCAGTGTGTAACCCATCTGACAGGTATTTGCTAAGGAACAGGGGAGCATGCAGAACTTCTCCCTGCAGCACTTCAAGGAGTGCACAACGAATGCAACAGGCTGCCTGGGATTTTGTGGTGCATGGAGGCTGATCCCAGAGCAGCCAAGGTGAAGAAGAGCGGATGGCTATTCCTTTTGTGGTAATAGGAGGCAGCAGATTTAGAACGGACAACCTCTCCCCCCAAAAAACCAAACAAAAAACCACAATATTTTTTCTCACATGCTTAAATTGTAGAGCTCATTTTCTTGTACAGTGCAGAAGAAAATTATAAATGGCTTCTAAAACGTTTTAGATACAGCCTTGCATGTATCCACACAAAGATGTGGATATAAATGCCTCCTGGGGACATGTGGCAGCATCCAGCTGCCAGCAGCTGGAAGGCTCTCTGGCAGGAGCAGGGAGTGTGTTGCCACCCTGTCTCTTCATCCACTTTCCCTAAGCATCTGGTCACCATAAAAGATAGGACCCTGGGCGGAATGGACCCGCTATTGACCATTTTTGTGCTTGGCTGTGTTGTGTAAAACTGATAAATGGCTCATCTGCTCGGTGATAAATGGCATGTAAGGCAGGACATGCTGTTGCAAGCCAGGTGTTGTACAGCAGCTGTGGAATGACGCAGCCTCCTGGCCTAATTCTCTCCCTCTATTCCCATGTTGAAGTCCCTCGTAAAAGTCTTCTTTCACAGCTACCTTTCAGAAGGGATCACAATTTGACCCATTGATAGGTGTTGGTAGCCAGTGGTGGGATATGCTTTACCTTTAGAAGTTTTTCAGGCCATACAGTTGCAAAGCTTGGACCTGTTTTTGTTCTAACACCTGACAACTTCATTTCTCCAGAGAGGGAACACAGTACAACATACCCCTTGCCAGCTTACGGATTTTCTTCCAAATCCTAGCAATCCCTCTTTTCCTGAAATTTTTTTGGCCCTCTGCTACTAGTCTGCATGCTGTGCTTTGACAAAATTTTGTCTGGACATGGATAACAGATTAAGCAAAACTTATGCATGATGTTTAGCATATGATAAACTAATTTAGATGGCTGTTATGCTAATATATCAAATAATGCTGTTGTGGGGGTGCTAAAAAAAGTTCTGAATGTTAATTTTTGGAAATCTATTAATTTTCTCTATTTCCACCCCCCTTGCAGGCTGTCTTTTCAGAATGCTTACTCTGAGAAGAGAAAGCTATTTTCTGCCTGGTGCAAGGTAACTGTTGCTTACTGAGACTTTTTTTTTAGGTGCTGCTGTTCTCCTTTATTTTCTATACACTATTTTTCTATTACACTATATAACAGCATTGTGAGGAATGCCACTTGACAACCTGACTTAATCTATCTGCAGAATAGGTTCTCTGGTAAAGAAACATCTGATATAGAAACAATAACCATTGTGACTGACAGGGTGAGTTCCAACTCAGTTTAGGTTTTGCTTCTCACATAGTAGTGTGTATTTTATTTTTATGGTGTCTATGTCAAGTAAGCCTTGTTACCTTTGAATATAGCAGGATATTTTTGCTTCTTTAGTCCTTCTGATTTTGACTGTGTTTTTTCTTACAATATATAATTGTAGCCTGATGAAGTAGTTTGGACCTGGAATAGTGTGTGTCGTCATATGACTACTGGGTAAAGCAACTACACTTTTCTTGCCCTTGTTTTTCTGCTTGTACTTTCCCATTAGTTTTGAGATAACTATGTTCTCATGCCTATAGTCACGCTGAGACCTTGCTACTTTTTCCTTCCCATATTTCTGTCATTATCCATCTAGGTCCAGAAATAAGTGTAACTGGAGCTGGGCTGCAGTAGAGTATTACCGCACTAGCCTTTCACCTCCAAGACCCAATTTCACATACAGGTGTCAATTAGAAATAATTTTGCTATCCCTCTTGCTCCATTTGTCCACAAAATGAAAGCCACCGTGCACCCTGACACATCTGTCCTTGCTCGGTAGTGGCACAGGGCCTGGGATCACATAGGTGCTGTGCGGGTCTGGAATGAGATGTTGTGCCTGAGGTTTGCGGGGACACTTCACTGTGAGCGTCATGCGGTGCTCTATCATTTTCCATACTTATGAGAACAAAATTCACTCCCTAGCTGGGAAGCAGTTCCACTGGAAGTAGAAGAGTACAAGTCCTGTAACAAATCATTGTGAGTCTGGAAACCTTTAAAGCACTCAGCCCACTTTTTGTTGTTGTTGTTGTTTTGTTTTTGGTTTTTTGTTGTTTATTTTTGGTTTTTTGGCTTTTTGGTTTTGTTTGGGTTTTTTTTTGTGTGTTTTCTTTTGGTTTGTTTGGTTGTGAGTTTTATTTGTGTGTGGTTTCTTGTTTGTTTGTTTGTTTGTTTGTAACTTGTTGCTGAAGTCTCCTTGTTGTGCTGCAGTGTGCTATTGCTACTCTGGAAGCTGACAGTCCTCAGGATGGCAGCACACATCAAAAACATCTGCAAGTCTGCTGATGTACTAGCAGCTGAGGGGTGATAACTGCTCCACAGCCAGCAAGTAGGTGTATAAGAAACAATTATTTGCAGTTTCATTGTGTTCCCGCTAGTTGTTTTATCACAAGAAATAACCTGACACCGAACAAAAAGGAAGGGCTTTTTCATAGAACTCCGAGCTGTGTCGAGCAACTCCTTCCCCTGGGGTATCATGGAGGCAAAGGGTACCAATAGATTAAATTTGGTTAATGAGTAGTAAATCCGCTTGTGGCTACTAGATATGATTGGAGTGCAAACCACAGCCAGGAAGACCCTACACTTCTAGCAGCTGGAAGATGTGGTGGTGTACCAGGATTTCTCCATGCACCTCCTGTTTTATATAGCCTTCCTCCTTTAGCTGGTGATGGGGACAGGTTATTGTATTAGACAGACATTTGGTATGACCTGTTATGGCAGTTCTTTTGTTTCTGTGTCTCCTAGGATTTATTTTTTTAAATCAGAGCTGTTATGAACAATTGTATAAAGAAAGGCTTCTGATAGTTCCCAGGGAACTACCTATGGCATCTGTCTGTGGAATGAAATTAGCATGGAAAAAGTTCAGAGATGTTAAAAGTTTATGGTGAAAATAAACATAAACACAAAGGTGATAGGATCCTTCCCTGTTGTTCTTGCTGGTTTTTGCCATCACAAGGCCCTAAGGTATTTTCATAGCTTTTTGTTGATTTGGTTTTTTTTTTCTGCTTATGTCTCTTCTCGGTGTCATGAGTCTTACATGCTGTCTCATGAGAACAGCAATGTGGTGTTAGAGAAGGTTGTCGAACAACTGGTTCCAGTTTTAACATATAAATTATTGTTCAATATTGTTCTCTATTTATTTCTGTTTAACACCTCTTCCTGCCCCTTCCCCCCCTCCCTTTACATAGATCTGAACAGAAATAACCCCAGATGAATAATTTAAAATCTCTTCTTGTTAAAAACATGTTTGATATGTGGCAGGCAGCTTGCCTTTTCACAGGTTTACCTATGCTAATTTTACTTTCTTTCATAACAGTCACTGACTCACGCAAGTGCATTAAGTTTCCTCAAAACTATTATTGCCAGATTGTCTAAGAGGCTTTATTACTTCAGTTTTTTAAATGATGCAAAGTAAAGTGATACAATCTCAGAGTTGTTCAACCAGTTACACATTCAAGCTCTCATTTTCAATGACTTACAATGTACAATGTTATCAATTCATTACACATAATTTTACTCCTCATTTGATTGTAAGCTTAGAGCTATAAAAGTCTGTATTGGCCAATTTAAGAAACCCAGTTTACTAGTTACAAAATCGCAAATTTTATTCAATACAGATTAGGGTTTTCTCTTTCTCAGCGTATTTGGTTTAAGGTCTTTCAAT
The DNA here is from genome assembly GCF_023634155.1 of Falco peregrinus. Taxonomy (NCBI): domain Eukaryota; kingdom Metazoa; phylum Chordata; class Aves; order Falconiformes; family Falconidae; genus Falco; species Falco peregrinus. Next base: position 6,102,472 of record NC_073739.1, read on the forward strand.
TGCTTACTGGTTTATGCAGTTTTTCCATCCCTTCTAAGCAGTAATTACTGTAAATTTAAATATATCCCGCTTTTAAATAAGACAGGAGAACCAATGACAATTGACACAGAGGTACTCAACATTATTTTGCCTCAGTGTTCAGTGGTAATCTCTCTTCCCCAAACCCTGAATCCATGAACCTCAAGGCCTGGGTAATTAAGTCCCTCCCATTGCAAGTGGAACCAGTTCAAGACCACCTGAGGAACCTCAGCAGACATAAGTCCATGGGACCTAATGAGATGCCTTGCAAGGTCCTGAGGGAATCGGCTGGTGTAGTTGCCAAGCCACTTTTCATCTCATGTTAAAAATCTTGTGGTGGTCAGGTGAACCTCTCAGTGATTTGAAAAAGGGAAAAGTCATGTTCATTTTTTTAAGAAAAGTAAAAAGGAGGACCCTTGGAAGTACTGGGCAGTCAGCCTCACCTGTAGTAAAATCATGGAACAGATCCTCCTGGAAGACAAGTGAAAATAATGGGAAACAAGGAGGTGATTAGAGACAGCCAGCATGGCTTCACCAAGAGCAACTCATGCCTGACTAAACTAGTGGCCTTCTCTGATGGAGTGACTACATCAGTGGACAAGGGGAGAGCTACAGATGTCATCTACCTAGACTTCTGTAAGGCCTTTGACGTGGTCCCACAGGACATTGTTACCTCTAAATAGGAAAGATAACGTTTTTAATAGGTGGATTGCTAGATGCGCAAGGAATTGGCTGGTTGGCCACATCCAAAATGTTGCAGTCAATGGCTCAATGTCCAAGTGGGAATCAGTAACAAGCAGTGTCCCTCAAGGGTCCATACTGGGACCAATACTATTTATTACCAATGACATAGACAGTGGGATTGAGTGCACCCTCAGCAAGTCTGGCGATGAGACCAAGGTGTGTGGTGTGGCTGATACGCTTGAGGGAGGGGATGCCATCCAGAAAGACAGACCTGGACAGGCTGGAGGAGCGGGCGCATGTGAACCTCAAGGCTAAGCACAACATCCCACATCTGCATCAGGGCAAGGTCCAATATCAATGCAGACTGGGCGATGGGTTGATTGAGAGCATCCCTGCAGAGAAGGACTTGGTGATAATCATGGATGAAAAACTGGACATGAGCTAGCAATATGTGTCTACATCCCAGAAAGCCAATGATATAATGATATCCTGGGCTGCATCAAAAGAAGCAGACTGAGGGAGAGACGATTCTGCCCCTCTACTCTGCTCTGGTGAGACCCCACCTGGAATACTGTTTCCAGCTCTGGGGGTCCCAGCAAAAGAAAGGCATGGACCTGTGAAAGCAGGTCCAGAGAAGGGCCATGGTAATAATCAGAGTCTGGAGCACCTCTCCTGTGAAGACAGGCTGAGGGAGTTGGGATTGTTCAGCCTGGAGAAGGGAAGGTTCTTCTCTCTCTCAGGGACACCTTCTGGCAGCCTTTCAGTACATAAAGGTTTATGAAAAAGACGGAGAGAGATATTTTGCCTGTGGTGACAGAATAAGGGGCAACAGTTTTAAAATACGCCCCCCCCCCCCCCCCCCCCCCCGATTTAATATAGATATAAAGAAGAAATCTTTTACAATGAGGGTTGTAAGACACTGGAACAGGTTGCTCAGAGAAGCTGTGGATGCCCCATCACTGGAAGCACTCAAAGTCAGGTTGGATGGGGTTTTGAGCACAACCTGGTTGAGTGGAAGATGGCAGAGGGGGTGTATTAGAGGACCCTTCCAACCCAAACTGTTCTGTGATTCTGTGATTCTAAAAAGGGCTCTTTAAAAGGAAGGCAAAATGTTAGAAATACTGAAACGAGCTATATTGCCCTTTCAGAGAAAGATGCAACTTTTATCAGTCGGAAGGTTCAGATAGATGTGAGAACAAGAACAGCATAAGAAAGTCCCTAGTAAAATCCCTCGGCATTTTTGAATTGCCTGTTCTATGGTCCTTGGGCCAGTCAAGATTAAAAAATGGTGAGTTTTCCTCTTGTGAGAACCACTGTAAATACAGCATAGCTAATCAAGTAATTTTGGGGTCTACCTTAAAAACACTGAAAGGAGAATAGATCTTTTCTTGAGATTTGTGTGTTGTGGTGTGTACCATGTAATTACTTTTAAACATTATTATTATATTTACCGTGATATTATTGTTACTTTTGTTAGTAATAATATTGTGGGTTGTTTGTATTACAAATAGACAAAGATCGCACATAAAAGCAATACATTATATCTTTCCAGTAGCATTATGAAGGATATGAGGAGGGCAAGATTTTATTTAACAGGGTCATAGAAGATGGTGTCTCAGTAAGCAGGACATAAGTTGGCTTAGCTATGAGGATGAATAGATAAGGCAGTATATTGGAGATTTTTCCTTACGCAGGAAGAATCAGCACACTTCGCTAAAGCCTAGAATTGAAGACTTAGAAAGAGGACCTAGTAACAAAATGATGCCCAAATGATCTGTATGAATAACAGGATTGGGGTGGTTTCCACAGTCACTGCGAAGAGAATGATAAAGCTGAGTATGAATTCAGGCACATATAATGTTTGTGCCTTGTTGTTATTTTGTTTTCTTTTGTGTTTTTCTCCTTTTTTGTTGTTTGTTTGTTTCGTGGGTTTTTTTTCCCTCAATATATAAACTAAGACTGAGGCCTGGATCAAAATGATGAACTTCAAATAGTTGAGAAGCAAACTAATTCCATTGGTTCAGACTTTGCAATAAAATGTAAACAATAGTCATGAAAACCTGGCATTTTGCTTTTTTGGGAAAATTCCAATGTTTTAGTGTTTGTGTTGGACTTGCATTGGTAAACGATGGGACACCTGAGTGGACAGAAAGATTAAGAGTTTTCTTTGACCATGTGAATATATGAATATGAGAACTGGGCATCCAGACGGATGCAGACTACACCTGGACCTGTACTCCTTGAATCCTTTTTGAATCCATCTGTGCTTGACAGCATTCTGAGACAAAGGTCACATCTGTTTATTTGCACGATGTGTTTGGTTCCTTTTGTTTGTGCTAAACCTGCTTCTCTGAAAGCCTGCTAGTTCTCAGGGCAAAATAACTAGTAATTATTTTTTAAATGCCCCGCTGTACCCTTAACAATTGCACAGATTTTTGCTGTATCATCCGCCTCTTTGTTATGTTTAGGTTCTTTCCCCCAGTAGATTCCTAACTGATTATGCTTTTCCTCCTAGAAAATAGATCCCTGCACAGGATCGCTCTTTTGTCCGGTGATGTGCCATAACCCTGCCTGGCTCTGTGATACTCTTCTGAGCTGGAGTGACCAGATTTGAAGTAATATTCAAGATGTGAGTTTATTCAGGACTTCCTAACATAGTTTTCTGCTATGTGACACATTTTCTGTTTGATTCTCTAGTCCATTCTGAATAATTTTTAACATTACATGTGACTTTTGTCATGCTTTCCAGCACTTTCAGAGAGCTCTTTCCTGAGAAGTACTAATGTAGGACCAAGGAACAGGGATGTTTATGAGGCTTAGCTTTTTCCCTGTGTGGTGAGTCAGAGAAATGATAGGGCAAAAGGGATTGTGTCATTGATGGCATTAAAGATATTTATTGTGTGAAGACGAATAAGGATGAACGGGAAAAGGTCATTAAAGACTAACAGAGCTCTTACCAAGGTGCAAGTAGGTTTGAGACTATCAGGGTTGGATTCAGAGAAGATTACTTTCATCACACAATGAATGTAAAGACCTCATTAAATTACCTTACCACAGAAACAGATGAGAGGAAGCATGGGATGTCAGAAGTAAAGGGAATGGGTTTCTTTTTTTTGTTTAAATGCAGAAATGGAAGCAAGTAAATTGTACCAACCTAATCAAAGTGCCCTACTGTGTATTGGCTTTCCACTGAACATAGATCCATTCAAGCTTGTGATCTACAAAACCTGATATGGGACTAGACCTCATCAAGAGGGGTTTTTCCCAACCACAGCCTTCCATTGCAGGCTCTACTGTAGCAATAAAATTTCCTGACAATAAGGGACTCTCAACAGTGCCAGATCACAACACATCAAAGCAGGCACATCCAAAGGGTCTGGACCCCAATACTGGGGGAAGGAGAGCAAAAGACCCAGCCATCCAAAAAAGCAGCCACCAAAATTTCTATTCCTGCTGTAGTCAGGGTTAGATACAAAGCTTGCTTTATGAGGAAACATTCTTATAGTAGCACACTGAACCTGCTCCGACATTTTTTACCCTTATAGCCAATAATCTATTAATTTAAAATAAATCTAAAATATGTGTTGCTAGTGGGGAAGAGAGTTCTGGTTGTCATTGTTTCTTCTGTGAGAGCTTCAGCTGTAGCAGGGAAAAACAATGTATTTATCCAGAAAGATGGGTTCATCATTATACCTCTGTTATATTACATAGTAGGATTTCATCCTTTTGCTTCCCTCTCTCCCAAACATAGCTATGTCAGAAATGCCAGAATACAATTAGTTAATTAACTAATTTATAGACTACTTTTATCCCATTTCAGTAGTGAAAACACAAGGTGCCTAATTATGTAGAGTTAAGACACTGAATTTTGTCCTAGTATGACATGGATGCCCTGGAGAAAATCAGTATTTATTGCAGTAATTATCATTTTCTGCTGGGCTGTTTTAAAACTGATCTCAAACACTTTAGTTCTAAAGTTAAGCAATTTGTGTTAAGCAGTGCCATCTGTATGTACAGCTACTGTGGATGCTAGATAAGCAGACTGGCAGGTAAGGTATTATACAGTATCACATTTAAACTAGGTGGTTATATTATTAGTATTAGTACTTTCTGAAATTGCATGCCTTTTTTTAAAATAAAATGGATTATACTATTACTTGTCCTCTTTTAGCAGATGTATTTAACGTTTTAGTTATGAAATATTTGATGGGAAAGCTCACTGGGGAGATTCTTGGCACTTGAAATCAAGTTCACTTGTAAGGTGGAGAAGGAATTTTAATAATTGCAGCAAAGGTAATTTGATACATTCTTAGCAATAAGTAAGCCTATGACAGCATACTTATTGCCACAAATCAGACTAAAGGCTCTATTCATGAATGAATCATGTCCCGTTTACCCTCCATTTTTATGTAGTGTAAGTTTAATGGAAATATCTTGTCATGTGTCTTTTGTGTAACATTTCAACTTTGCACTCAGCCCTCTGTGGCTTAAACATGTAACAATACCTTTTTTAAAACTGTGGAAAAAGAAAAAAGAAAGGAGGTGCTGAGCATGAGTAAAGAAGAGAGGAAACTTTAAATGAGTTCATAAAACTTTTTTGCTGAAAATCACTGAGTGACAAGACTGCTTTATGATTTTAAATTCCCAGCATTAATTTAGCCCAGGAAACTAGGAGTAAACTTGCATGATATTGGTCAACTGCAGGATCTGCACGGGCTCAAATAGATGGAGAAGAAAGGGATCCTCTTCTCTTAGATACTTTTTCATGTCTCATTTTCATCATCTTTCTCCTTTTCTTCTAATTTTTTCAAACCTTATTTGCATTGCCCTTTTCATTAATGATGGGTTGGATGTAAATGTATCCAATGTATTTATCATGTTCCTAGGCAAAGGCATGAATTAGACTAAATTTGGGGTGGGCAAAACCAGCATAGAAATTTGTAGTTCTTTTTGTCTGAGTCCTGGTCATGATTCAATGTTTTTATTTTTAAAGTTCTATGTCCTAATTTTAAGTCTTCCTCCCCAGTCCCTCACACCCCCACTCTCAAGAGTTTGCTTTTATACCTGTTTAACTTGTAATCTGGGACAATACATTGTTTTTAATCTGGAATATGTGCAGAATAACAACATTTTCATGGCATGAACACTACGGGACTTTGTGAACCCACAACAGAGGATCACATTATTTTCTAGGCAGCAAGTCACCTCCATATGTGGCTTTATCCTCCCCATTTCCATATCAGCTCTTTTATCCTCCATGTTGCTTTTCTTTTGTGTTCCTTCCAGACTGGACCCCTTCTGCCCCAGAGGGGTCCTCTACCTGCCATTTGCATCTGGACCATAAATATTTTATATAGCCCACAATGCTTTATGCATATTTTAACTGAACAATACCCATTTTGTAAATTGTCTGTCAGCATGATGTATGCCTGGTTATGGCCATGAAAAATGCGTTCAGTATTGCAATAATATCAAATATCAATTGTCCCTCCAAATTTGGTCGATTTTCATGCCAATGCTAAGTAAGTAAAAACAGTCTGAAATTTCTGAACCTGGCTTCTGAGGAGATGTGACAAACTGTGTCAGTTTTCAGGAGTCTGCATAAATATGCATGGCTGTTCTTACCAGCAACCAGACCAGGTGGGTCTCATTAGCTCCAGCTCAGGAGGATAAAAGGTAGACGTCCAAAATGAACTTGTGTCTGTTTGCTGTGATGAGAGGTTTAAAACCTCAGACTGCATTTAACTTGTAAGCAACACTCCAGGAAACAGCGTACACTATCATACCAAAGAAACATCAATTCTTTCATAGCTGTTTAGCAATCCGTATGTCCAAGTAACTACATTCTATTTTAAGCACTGCAGGTTTTTTTTGTACAATTCTTCTTGAAGATGTAGCAAAATCCTGTTAAACAGGCTTAAGTAATTGAAAATAAATGGCCTGCTGGTTTAAGAGGCATAGGGTATTACTAAACATTTCAGTCATGCATTAACAGTCAGTTTTTTGTATGATCACTGGCACTATGTGAATGCATGCCCATTTCTGAAATAGGTGGCAGGTATGGTAGGACCAGGGGACCTGAACTGTATCTTTTAGGAAGGAAAACAAAGATAAGGCTTCCAATCATATTTTTTTTTTCTCCATGCATTCTAACTTTTGGAGCAGTTCTGGTAGGGTAGTATGCTATTTTGTTCTTTCATTTTGGGAATTATTTGTGCAAGTTGTCGATAAACAATGACCAGGGCTGTATGGAAAACTCTACTCCTATTTAAAAAATCTGCTAGAAGACAACCATGGGGAATGAATCCCTGAGGACTCGTATTATCTACTCCTTAAAAACCTTCCCCTCATCCAGTAAAAAAAATCAACAAGCAAACCCTCCCCAAATCCTTCAGAAAGTGAACAAAACAGAAAATCATTGTTCGGGTTGTCCATGTAAATTGTCATGCCCTCAGTGATATGAGTATGATTGTGATTTTTCTTTTGTTGATACTATGTGTGATTTTTAATATTTATAAGAGACCCTTGCAAAAACACCAAACCAAACCAAACAAAAAAAACCCTAACCAAACAAACCCTCCTCATTCCTTTCAAACTGGCTTCACTGAATTTAGAGGGATTTCACATAATGCTGTGGCTACACCAACAGTCTGTTGATAGGGAATTTTTAGTGTAGTTATAAACCTCAAAAAAACTAGCCAATTAGCTGAAAAACATTATCTTTCTCCTGCCTGAGTTCTATGTCCTTCTTATATTGCTGCGTTTTAAACAGATATGATAGCAAAATAATTTTATATGCTGTACTTTTACTACACAACACATACCTGTGTTCTTGGTACTAAATTTGTGGTGAAAAGTCACTGAGTTGTTATGTGGGTGTTCATAGTGCATTTTTATGTGCATTGATTAATTTTACATTCTTTATACCATAAATCAAGGTAATAAGGAGAATTTTCAAATGTGCCACTGCAAATATATCTTTCACATTGCCTTTGTTCTATTTATAACCTTGTTTTTCTGTACATAAAGTGTTCTTATATACTGTAGAGTAGCTGATGTATAGTAATGGGTGTAGAGCTGTAAAAGTCTCTCTTGGCACTCTTAACATGGTCAGATTATTACTGTGTTCTCCGATTCAGCTAGATGTGTTCAAGGATCTTCTCTGGTCTGAAAGGTCAGCTGCCTTTAGTTGTGCACTGGTAGAATACTAATACTGTCCTTATTCAAATTACCTGCTACAGTACTTATTAAATTGATGGCCTTGTGCTCTAATTTAATACTGTCGTCGTTCAGAGGCAGGTCGCAGCTGCACTTTGTGCTGAATTAGGTGATGCTGAGGCAAAGTTCAAGCAGAAACCATAGTTTTGGGCTGCATTTCCCCACTAAATTAGCAGTCAGATGCAGTGTATAATTAATTAGCATTAACCAGGGAAAGCTTGTCATTTAATAAGCCTTTTTTATTTCCACATTACACAAACAGTGGGAATTGTTCCATTAAGTGCCTAGCTATTAATGCTGTTTAATGTATGTCTGGTTGTTAAATTGAGATGTCTAGTTACATACGTTCAGTATTTAAGAGCTCCTCACAGATTGTTCAGTGTTTGCTGAGATTTTAAGTCATGTTCCACAAATCAATAATGGCTTCATTAATGAATTTGAACATTGCTGGTTCAGATAAACGGATCTGAACTGCACAGAAAAGAAATGGCGTCTGTTATTGCAGTAGCCAAGGCAGCATGGTATTTATTTTGCTGTCCTAAGTATGAAATATACTGCTTATATCATGCCACTTATACTTTATATTACAGCCTTCTTTTCCTCTATAATCCTTGTTCATAATTGCCTAAAGGCATTGTATTACTTTATCTCTTCAGAGTCTTACTTGGTAATAAATGTGCAGAATAATACATTTCATCAACCCCTTCAATATGTCTACAGGAACACAGAGGGTTGTTGTCCTTACAAAAAAGTAAAAGGGAAGTATTTGAATCACCCGTATTTCTTGACAACTGTATTTCTGCCCTGGAAATAGCTGAGTTTAGCTTAGTCTTATGATATTCTAGAATATAAAGGTTTTAACACTCCATATAGACTATAAGCAATGTGTTTCTAGAAGAAATGTATATTGGCAATGAGTCATTAGACTAAGTGCCAAATATAATATGAAATCTTGTCTGTTTTGCTCTGGTATGCTTATTCCATGTGGGAAGTGGGGAAACATGGGATTTTGTATTGGGGTTCTGCAGGCAGAACATAGTGATCTGGCTTATTTGAAATAAATGGCTCAAACCTAAACGGAAGGCTCAAACCCAAGGAACACTCCAACATTTCTGCCTGACGAAGGCAACAAGCTTGCCACAGCAGAGATAAATACTGTACTCTCTTCACAGTCTCTCTCCTCTGCATCTTGGTTGATTCTGCAGTTTCTCCAACAGATCCTTCAGTCTGTTTTGTCTGGGTCTTTCATTAGCATTTCAAATATTCCCTTGCTGCTGTAGCAAGAGTTAGCCCACTTAACATGAAAACTCTAATTGTAACCAAGGCAAAAACTTCCCAGCAGGTAAAACTCAAAGAGCAACAATTTTCTCACAAAAAGCAGAGAATTCTGTTCCGTGCACCAGACCCCAGCTTACGTGTTTTAGACACCAGTGGAAGAACACAGAGTTCAGCAGAAGACCTGCAGGCTGATGAATCACCACCACGTCTGCTCCGATGTGTGTCAACAGTGACAGAGGTCTATGGAGAGGGAGGAGATGCACGGCACCGGGGGAGAAAGGTGATGAGATGAGCTGCATGCCTGAAGTAAATGAAACGGGTTTGAAGTTTACACGCTTTTGTTTGCAAAATGCCAAAACTTAATTGTGGGCATTCACAGAGATTTCCTAAAAAAATATTTTGTGTTAAGTTCATTAATGTTAAACGTACTTGTTTGGACAAAATAGAGCTTGTTTAAAATTGTGGTGATGGTTGCTGGAAATAACTAGCTGTCATCTCCTAGTCATTGTAACCATGGGTTTCTCATGCATCAAGTAGCAAGAGTGAGGTTTTCTGCTCACTTCTGACGTGCTGCAAAGACCATAGCCAGATGTCTTCTGGGTTGTGGGTTGACACCGTGGTGACCAAGTGAGGAAGGGGAGTGCGTAACTGAGAACTGGTAGATGGACTTGATACACTCCAGACTGCTTGTCATCCCCCTCAGCACGTCATGCAAGGTCCTGCTTTGTGAACCAGCCTCTCATGAATACCTGTATGATGGGGCAAAAAACCCCCAACAACAATCTCAGAAGGTTTCGAGGCTTCCAAGCAGAATAAGATCTGAATAATCCTTCATGCCTGTGTATAATAAAAGGCTCAGATGAGATAAATGGAAGGAGCTGACAATGCTGTTGATGCTCTATTGTTTCCATTTGGCTACAAAACAAACAAGACAGCAATACATTGACGTACAGGATGAAGGCCTATACACTGAGCTAGAGACTTCGGGGTTTTTTTTAACAAAAAGAGAGTATACATATTTCATATGTCCCGGTTTTAAAGCTTTTTGCAATGTTTGTGATAAAATGTACTGCAGATTTGCATGTTCAAAAACATCCTTGACAGCTATGGAAATTGTGTAGTTTGACAACTCCTCATCTTAGCTAAGGCAAACAAACAAGGCCAAGTTGACTGAAATTTAAAATCTTTCCTAATCCTGGGGATGTGATGGCAGCTTGTTTGCACTGGCATCCAAAAGCTACAGTATTGTCAAAAAATTTAACAAAGCTGAGGTAGCTTTGACTGAACTGACCTCAAATATGATGTGAACAGCTGTGTGGAGAGGGATGGGAGGTTGTGGGGGGATGCTGTCTACACGCTCGTTTGATCTTCAGTCAGCATTATGTGTAAGCACAGTATTTAGATGCCTGAGAAGATCATAAGTCATCAGTTATGAAAGGAAGTAAGAACGTGCTGTATTTTTATACTGTCTATTTGCTCCAGCACTGGATGAGGGTCTCACTGTGGTGGGCACTGTGCAAAAAGAGAACAAATAATGTGCATGTAAAGATTAAAGTCTTCTTTACTCAAGCTAGACAAGCCACGCCGTTGTTGATTGCCTCGGAGAGAGTTCTGGTTCCTCTTGTCATCTAGTTTAAGAATGTGTTGTTTGATAATCATATTCAAGAAATGAAGTGGCAAGGCCTCACTCATAGGAATATTAAATGTAAAATTATATCTTATATTATTTAGTTATAAATATATTTATATTAAAATAAAACTCATATTATAGGTAAAAATTGTATTTTCTGGAAGAGTATGCAATTTGTACCTAAGAGGGCGTGTGCCTGCAGAATATATCTCATCTCTGAGGGACAATGAGAGGCTTCTTTGCAGAATGTGGTCACTTAAGCCTGGTCTCCAACAGTAACACAAGGTTTATCACAGCAGCTAGCCAGCATACTGTTTCAGCCTGGGGATCACAGCTCAGCATTTCCGAGCTTAACGACAGCAGGTGGAGACCTGGTTTGGAGTATCTGTGTTAGGTATCACCCAGATCAACGTAACCCAGCTGATGTGCTGCACTGGCATCTCTCTTTTAAGATGAAGAACACTTACATTTTCTTTCCTTGAGCAAAAGCTACTGCCTCTGTCACTTGATCTCCCCATTACACCCCAGACACAAGTTTCTTTTTAATGATAGTATTAGCATTTATTTGGCTTTTGTCATAAAGAATGACATATTTATATAACATTTCAGTTCAGCAACTGAAGCGAAGAGATTAAAAACAGACTAATGCTGCACGGTGAAACAGCTGCCTTTGACATATTCTCCCTCGTCTGCTTTGTAGGTGTGGAAAATTTGCAAAGCTCTTAAATATGCCTGGGGTCAGGATTCAGGATGCTGCACTCTCAGGTGGCCTGGTGTATCACAGTGACAGAGACGGGACAGCCATGGGAGCCATGCCCTCAAGGGATGCTCTTGCAAGCCTGGCAGGATGGAGGTAGGAGAGCAAGTGGAATTACAGGGAGCTGAGCAAGAGCTGTGCAGCCCAGAGGTATAGGTGCAACTACTCTTGGGTATTTTCTTGAGAGACATCATATTATAACTATGAGCAAAGGCAAGGATTTGGCTTACAGGTCCATAGTGATGGATTTAATTTCCTGTTTTAAAGACACTGTGGATAGTGAACATAGTGCAGAGAATAATGGCACTTTACAAACGGTATGAGTGTTTTGAGGAAAGATGGGGGTTTTCATTAGAATTCAAAGTAAAGGGAAATATTTTTCTCCTGGAATCTCCCTTGCAGTGACCTGCACTTCCAACATAAATAACTGCTTGAAGAAATTCTTGAAAGAAAGAAAATGAGAAGGTAAGCAACGTAAGCTATTTGCTGTTTCTCCTGAAATAGGCTTGAGTGAACTCTTTTGGCTTTAATTCTTCTGACCGAACTGCCTGTAGTGTGATATCATCTGAGTAATTTATGAAAGCTTGTTTATTCATTTCAGTCTGGTATGGTGTCCACTGCAACTCATAATGGTATGAGAAGCTGCATTACTTTTGTGCAGCTGGGAGCATAAAGCAAGTGTCTTGCCTTTCCAAAGCCACTCCGTGGGTTCAGTTAGGATGCCAGCCTTGTTCAGCACGCTGGCAGTAGCTGTTTAATCTTCTAGGTCAGTGGAAGCCAACCTTTAACAGCTGGAGACTTCAGATAGAAATTTTTAAGAGATTTGAGATGCACGTATGCATTCCCAACAGGTTTCACGTGAGTGCATGAAACCCATTGCACACCTCGGTGAAGGCACAGAAACAATTCTAGAAGGAGAGATTGCATCTCAACAGTTGGTGATATCTTCATTTTAACAAGGATGTTTTTGTTTAAGTTTCCTACAAACCAAAGTTTCAGTCCTGCAGGAAATCCTCTGCTGTACAAGCCCTGAGCCTAGGCAGGGTCCTTTTACCATCAGTGAGCTGCAAAGAAACACCAGCTGATTGAACAGAATTCAGATTAACACAGGTGTGTTTTTAATTATGCAAGTATTTAGCACCACTAGGTAAATTGCTGTTTTACTAACAACTTATCTCAAACGGAATTATCTCAATCAATGTGTTATTTCTCATCAGACTAAGCAAGGTTAACTTTTTCATTTTTTTGACTGCCTTTGGCAGGTGGCCTAGTAATATGAAATCAGTACTTCTGTTTTCAATTACTTAAATTCCTGAATAATTTTGTTCTATTAATTTGTAATGTTTGGAAAATGTTTTATTTGTAATATTTTTATTTCTTTTGTAGTTGAATAAAGTTACACAGTTAAAACTCAACTGCAATCCTGTGAAGCCCCGAAGTCGTACACAACTGAGGATTAAACAACAAAAAAGTGGTAAAAACAGAACAAAGCAGTAGGCAGGAGTATAAATCAGAACTAAGTAACAGAGTTGTAATAAACACTTTATTCATGATTGATTCAATTGTTCATTCATATTACATATAGCTTGTACATGAGCGGGGATCCAAATTCAGTCTGTATCACTCAGTATATAAAAGGCAGCTAAATCTGCCTGTATAAATCTCACTGATGTTGCACTCTGTCACAAAGAGAGTATTTTGCATAATTAGCCTGGATACTCAGCCGCATTTTTCAGGAGCCAGCTAGTTCACTGCCCTCACTGCAATAGGATGACACCCACTATAATAGGAGCTCCTGGCTGCTTAACAGTCTTTGTAATTAGGCCTTTTATTTAATTGCCTAAGTATGGATTCAGAAGCCTAATTTTAGGCATGTCTTTTTTTTCCTTTTTTTTATTCTTGGTATCCTATTAGGTATTACAGTGATGTTGATCTGAATAGCCATTCTCTTCTCTCTACAACTTATTCTTTTTCAATACTTCATTTCCAAAATAACCGCTGCACTAGAATTCCACTGCAGAGTGCAAAAGAGAAAGACGTAACATACATTCCAGCCATTAGATTAAAGCTGAAATATTTGAAACATTAGATCATACATTTAGGCTGCACAGGATCTAGGAACAGCTTTCGGCCCAGTTTTGTAATCTTCACCTTTCCCGGCTGTTTATTCCACTAAGTAGTGCAAAATAGTCCAGTTCTTTGTTGTGATCCTGGGGATATTGCTGATATACAGCTATCCCTGTTCAGGGCAAAACTGCATATTGTGCATGCTTTGGACCCGTATGTAGTCATGACAAACTTAATCAGTGCTGAGACAGGTGGTGATTTCTGCACTCCTCTATATAAATCCACTGAACGCTAACTCGTGAAGCTCTACCAGCAAATAATCTCCAATAGTGATTTGTGCAGAAAAAAAAGGGATTCATAAAGTTCCTCCTTCAAGGCTAATACTCACACTTGGTGGGGTCAGGAAGAATATGTCTTTTCCCATGGGTGTTCCCGTTATCTGATACATTGGACACTGGCTGAGGCTGGAGGCGAGATTCTGAACTTAAAGGTGCAGTGTTCTGATTTAGTGTGACAAAGTCTTTGTTATCGTAAACTGAGATCATTGAAGGCATTCCGGTTTTAAATAAATTAAAGAAAGCACCTCATTCAAGTAAAAGGACAAACTTTCCTTCTGAATACAAAGGACTTAATTTTTTTCAGCTTCCATCAGTTTGAAGCAGGCAAACTTTTTGTCTTCTGTTCCAGATATCTTTGGAGATGGTCTTAGATGTCTCTGAAATACCATTAGTTAGCTACCAAAGCCTAAATTTCTGCATGAAATTTTAATTAGAAAGGTGATGGAGTTTCATATTTCAGACTGTGACTTTGAAACTTTGTTGGCAGAGGAAGAAATCAACAGATGTCAGATAGTATGAATCTGTTGTCTGGAACTGCAAACTATTTAAAGCTTTTAAAATCCATAAAGTTAAGAAGAGAGTCTAACAGTATTGTTTCACCATCATTCATAAGCTTTAGTGATATTTTTGACATTTCCTATTCAAAGAGTAGTCAGAGTGGAAAGACAGATTAACTCGCTACACGTTTCACAGTATCAGCAGCAATTTACTGCATCAAGGCAGTAAACCTGTTGCCTTACAATGTAGATTTATTTCATAATAACTACTCCGTCTCTCAATAAATACAATGTTGATAATTTTGTCTTTTTTTGCACTGATTACTTTTATTTGTAAGACAACACGTTATCTTACAGTAATAAGAATGGGTATTTTTTTTCCTTTAACTCACATTAAAATGCCTTTCCTCTATATCTGCCGTCATGTTATAGAAAATATGACATCGTCATTTAAAACAAGTCAGAAGAATTTTCTAAATATCTGTAATTGGGGGGAGAGAAGGATGCTGAAAATTCACATAAAGGATTTTTGCATACTTAGAACCTAAAATAAGGAGTAATTAACTGTTCCAAATATCCTCCCACTTATAATAATAGGATGTCTTCAGTCAAATTTGCAGAATTTATTTTACTTTGTTAATTGATTGGTATATTCATCATTCAATGATATATTAGGTAAAGCTGGATTCTAAATTACTTTTCTCTGATAAGCCTTCCAATTAATTCTTCTCACACTATTTTCCTGGTGACATCTGAACTTCTTTCATTATATAAAACACATCTTGAATAAGACATTGCTGAATAATAATCAGGGATCCTAACATGTTCAAAATTAGAACCCCTGACAAAGTCAAATGCATTCTGATTTAGACAATGACCTCACCTAATGTCATATTCAGTGTATCATATTGAAAGGGAGTATATAGCCTTCCCCTTTTTGCATATCCATCGTGAAGTTAGACATTTTAAAGAAAGAAAAAAAAAAAGGAGCAATTGTAAATACTGTTGGTTATGTGGTCTCACATATTAAAGCCTGTTTACAACATAGAGTGTCTGTGATTGTTATATTTTTATTCCATGTTGTCTGACAATTTTCTCCTTTTTTTTTTTTGCCTTATTAATCTGTCTTAGAACAGTATTTCTTTATTTGGGCAAGTAGACAAGGAAATAAGTTATTCTTTAAAATGTATGTTAAATGATGTACTGTATTACATTTGCTTGCAATTTGCATTTTTCTTAATACATCAGCCAGATTTCTTTCGCATAGATAGCATTTCATAAACCAGAGAACACTGATAATATCTGATTTAACTGACTTGCTAATACAAGGAGCAGATCATTTTAAATGGACCTTACATCTTTATAGGATGTTAGAAATGAAGACATTACTTCAAAATGTAGGTAATTATTGCCTCCTCTTTTATCAGTGCTATTTTCTGAGGTATTATCATAAGATAGCACTTTAGTATTAAGCAGGGCCTTAGAGTGGCAATAAATCAGTCCAACTGAGTCATCATTGTCCAAGGCATCTGAACTACTGAAATGTTGTGGATCCTACAGAGAGTGTGAAATCACTTGACCCTTGGCATTAACCTTTACTGAATGAATAGACACTGCTTTCCACATCGTGGAACAAAAGCAGAATAGTATTGATTAAACACCACATTCACTTGATATTAAATACTGGCTGAACTCACTTCTTGCTTTCCATCTCCAGTGGGAGAAACCCAGAGAGTTGCTGAGTCTCAGGAGAATGCGTGTTTGTAATTCAGAGCAATGTTTTTCCTGCAAAGTTTTCTTTTTTTCCCCCTCCGCAGATCAATAACTGGCAGCCATGATCAGCCATGAGTATGTATTGTCAATTCTGACCTGTGTACTTTATCACTTGGGGTGAGAGGTCACACTGCTGTGACTAATAATGCAGTCGTCCCAGGCATGAATTGTTTCCTGCCTGTAATGCAAGCATATATTTTTTTATATCTATCTCTATTAAAAAATACTTACATATACATGTATTTTATAGATATATATTTATAAACACACGCACACATGCGCGCGCACACACACACACATATATATGTATTTTAACACTCTGCTTTATTATAACACTTGTTTACCAAACCCCTCAGCTATTTGCTTTGAAAGTCTGATTAATCTGCTGGATGGCATCCTATTTACAAAAGCTCTTAGAGATTTACTAAATGGTTTTTGCTCTTGGCAGGAATGTGAGTTCCCGGGAACTTGGAAGTATCAAAGCAGGAATCTTGGGAATTAACTCCCTACCAATGTTACGGAAGAAAGCTGTTGCTTCATTTTATAAATGAGGAAATGGAAGAAATAAAATTGAGAGAAGGATAAACAGCAGGATCCTTTCAGTAAATTCTTCCATGTTTCATATTAAGGCAGATTCTGCTCTCATGTGCATAGCTGTAAGCCCAGAGCAGCTCAGAAACATGCTCCTGTAGTGAATAAGTCCTTCCCTGGCTCTCTTGATTCAAGGCATAAAAGGTTGACAGTGAAGAAAACGTGAAATACAGTATAATGAATAGAGGCAGCTGCAGCAGCATCGCTGCCTGTCTACGAGCAGATGACCACTCCTGCCTGAAACTGCATTACAAAAACTTGTCTGAATTTAATTTTTTTTTTTTAAACCCAAATAGTTCTGAGTTTTGCTCCATAAATAATTACATATTTTAAAGGCGGGATTTACACAATGTGCAAAAATTTTTGGGAAAGCTCACCACAAATAATGGTTCAAATAAGCAAGTCTAGCATTGTGGTTTTTTTCCAGTTCAAAAGATTCTATAATATTGAGAGCCAGTGGTATTGCATCACTTTTCACAATTGTTTTCATCACTAGGGTCTCGGTGGATTTATGTTCTGCCTGCAGAGTCCTAGCTGTGTAAGTTGTGAGTGAAACCCACATAGCTTTTTGGCTGGATACCAGCATTCAGTCTGTGGAGTATACTTTAGGTACATAAGACTCCATGCAAATGAACCAAGATTTTTTAAAAATAATCCTGAAATACAGAATAAAATGGTCCACAGGTTAGTGTAAATAACAAAATTTTCAGCTACAAACCACCCCTGCCCCCAGGCCCCCACCCCCCACCCCAAAGATTCAAAAAGGAACAAAGAGGAAAATCCATAGTCTGGTTCAATGGATACAGAAATGGCATTTTATTTCTCAAAAAACATAGACGTTGAACTGTTTAATAGTAACAATAGAATTCCATTTGTTTCAGAAACTTATAAGAAACCTTAGGAGCAGAAAGTATAGAAAATTTCTGTGTAAGAGTACCCATCGACATCCCTTTAATTCATCAGCCTCCTACTTTAGGACTTTGCAGAGAATTTGGGTGATGCAGTTTCATTGTGCCTCTCAGTCCTGGCTTCTGAGTCACAGACTTTTCAGCAGAGCAGAACATCCTGCTGTATAGGTTTATATTCAAAAGCTAAAATGGAGACCTGTGGGAAGAAACTGTGCAACTGTTTTTTCCCACCAGCAGGAAGGACTTCAGCTGTTCTATGGACTTGCACCACAAACATTTCATTTTGTTTTGGGTCTCCGTTATTCTTTGTCTTGAAGACCTTTTCTTTTTTTATCTTCTTATTTTTACGCCCCCCCCCCCCCCTTTTTTTTTTGTTGACCCAAATCACATTTAAAAAACAAAACAAAAAAAAGTCTGGAGTCCAACCTGTTCCTTGCACTAAGGCCATTTTACCTTCTTCACTCCAGTGCTGAAAAAAATGTAATAGATATACCCAAAACTGCTTAGTGGCCCTCAGCTAATAAAAGCTAAACTCTCTACCTCAAAGTGGCTTCTCTCCAGACTGTATAATGCAGTTCTTTATGTACCCAAAGGGAGTTTCACAGAGTGGACATTGTTCTCATACCTTTCTTGACCTGCCTGTTTATTAAGCTGGTGTGTAAAGGCTATTCCTTGTCCAAAGTGATCTTCAGCTATGCAGCAAATACCTCACATGTAATTGTATGGATGTGCTGACTGCCAAACTTTCTGGAATAGCTTTTTTTTTTTTTTTCAGTTACAGTATTAATCATACATAAAGAGCTAATAAACAGAAGGACTATGTTTATTTAATATATCTCTAGGTACACATAATGAAGAGTACACCACCATAATCTAAATGGGGATGAGGCAGGGGATGTTCTTTTTCATGTAATACACGAGCACGTACCATGCTGGTTGATAATGATGGAAAGGATAAAAGGATAAAGGCTCTTTAATCCTTGCTTCTCTGCTGTAAAGCTGTTAATGTTTGTACATACATGCATATTTCTACAGAGTAACAAGTAATAAAGGCAGATAAAGTAACATGGAAGTTTGCTACTATCAGGAAAAATACAGTTAAAGATTGTCTTCATGCCAATCAGAGCTCTATATTTTATATCCAAATTAATATAAATCTCCACAACCAGCATTAAAAGATTTTATTAATTCACGAGATGCAAAAATAAGCCTGTAAAAAATCCTGACTCAGTCTTTTTTCCTGGAAAATAAAACCATGTTCACTTTTGGAAACGTTATTTCTGTCAGCTGGAGGGGTGGAAATGGTGGTGTTTCCTCAGATGCTGAACTGTTCAGCAGGAATACTGTCTAGTCACACAGAAATAAGATTAAGATTTTGAGGCTATCAGCCAACCCCAATGAGTGGGTGCAAAGAGAAGCAGTAGCTCCCTTACGGAAAGGTTGATAAAGGCTTTCACCTTCTCAGGTGCTTACGTGCTGCAAACTAGTCTGTTAATTATTAGTAGCCCGACTGTTGTGGTCCCAGTGTCCTTAGGCAACCTGTATTTTTCACAGAAAGGACACACATCTAGAAATGCCCATCTTATAAGTTCAGGTGTGCTGCAGATGTGACATATGCCATGTAAACAGGCAACTTCAGTAAGAGATTTTGCCTGCATATTCTTAATAACTTGAGATTATGCCGTAATCTGTGTGAAATACTTTACACTATGAAAGAACACCTCTTGTATCTGAAGTATTTCTTTAACACCATCCTTCTGAAATCTTCATCTTCAGTTAGCTTACTAGCTTAAACTCCAGCCTCCCTCTTGCCCATCTGTATGGGCAAGGAAAAAATACATACACAGGAAAAAAAAAAAAGCCCATTATGAAATAACCACATTAATGAAATGTCTTCAAGTCATGCTCATGATATTACACCCAAATTATTTTGGCAACTTTTTTTCATGGCCAGGGAGGTGTAGCGATCTGCGTGTACAAAAGTATTTCATGATCTCACTGAAGAGTGTTTGCAGGATGGGTGAGCTGCTCCTTCACACCCAGCCAAACAGCTACTGTGGGTCCTCACCAGGAATAAATACCACTCCACCTCATGCCAAAGCAACTAGCTACGAGGGCAATTGTTTCCTGAACTGACAGCAAATAAGAAGCAGGGTAGGTCCCTATAGAAAAATCCTGGTCCCACAGATGCCAAGGAGAACTTTTTATCATAGCTGTCAGTCAAGACAGATTTCATTTATTTTGTCAGAAAGAATATCTTCCTTGAACAATGGATTCATAGCATATTCATAGCCAGGTCTAAAGTACGTTTGAAAGGCATTTAAGTAACTTTCCAGACTTCACCATTACACACATCCTTTGTATTACTCTTCCCAGTCCAAGAACTAGTAGAATTGGGTAACTGGTTTCTTGATATTCTGTTTTATTTTTCCCAAAGATAAGCTTTTGAAATCTCACCTATCTTGAACTTTATATATCAGCCATTTTGATTTATTTTTGAAGGGGAAAGGATTGTGACAAAAGCTGAATAATTCTACATTTAAAAGTACATTTTAGAGGAGCAGACTTCTAAAGGCAGTTAATAAAAAGAAACCTATTCTATTCTGCCATTTATTAACACAGAGAAAATACTGTTCTAATACTAATATAAAATATTGCTCAGGAGGAGTAAGAGTGACAAAAGCAGGCTCTTTGGAAGAATAGACAAAATACATCTTAAGATTTATAAGCAGCAGGGTATAGTTCTGTAATCTTTTTGTGAAAAATATCTCTATCTTTTGAAACTAGGAAGGACCAAAAGAACAACAACAAAACCCCCTTCATGCACTCTTTTTCCCCATCAGTCTCTCTTTCCCTACCCAGAATTCTGGAGGCAAGGAGCTGTCTTTAATAGCGTCTCCATCTTTGGGGGTGGGGTGGGGTGGGTGTGGGGGAGTGGAATATACATATATATCTGTCAAAAAAAAAAATAAAATCACTAGCTCCTACCACATTTTTACAGAAGCAACATATTTTAACCAGTAACAATTATTCTTTGCAGGAGAGCAGAAATAAATATACATCTGCATCTTACAGTAGACAATCTGTAGTATGATCAAGGGCCACTGTGATACACAAAGTGTGGCTGAAGAAAGGTGAATAGTGAAATTGGTTTTAGAAGGTTGACTCACAAGTCCTTTTAGCATGAAATTTAATTAATAAAGGCTTTAGAGTCTCCACAACACTTAGGATTGTTCATGGCAGTCTTTTTAAGACCAAGCAAGGTATGCAGAACTTAGAAAAACAGGTTATGTGCTGCAGCGCAGTGTCTATACAAAAAATTGGTAGGGGAAAAACTGTAATTGAAATACAGTGAAAGGAATGTAACTTTTGCATTTATATTCCTCTCCGATGGCTCAGGTTTTCCATTTTGCATCAGCAGTTTGTCTGGCAGCCTTGTTAAGTTGGTTTTGGCCTGTTGGAGGTTTTTTGTTTCTGAACAGCAGCTCTGATAGAGAGGTTTGTCCTGCATGGCTTCATGTGCATGGGTGTAAATTAACTTGTGTTGCTTCATGCGCACTTTAGGATACGTGGCATTGACTTTGGAATGAAGATCAATATTCTTTGATCTTTAAATCTTTTTCTTGTTGCACATGGAAAGTTGTATAAGGAGAGCATGCAATGTGCAACCAGGAAGACAAAGGATTGGTAATAGTGGGAAATTGATCTGCCATAGGCCATCTTCACCAATGTAAGAAAAAGTGAAGAAATAGAAACCAAGATATATTCCAGAAAATTATGTTTGATGAACTGTTTCCAATTGCACTGTAGAAAGACTCTGATCATTTAATGCATTTTTATCTTTTTTATTATTGTTTTATTTTATTACATCTTCTTAATTGACTACATTTTCTGATAAAAATGGAATCATTGCATTATTTACATTTGAACTTACTTTTAATTCTGCTGTAGGAAAAAATGACACTATTTTTTCAGTTTGCATGAAGGATTGAATGAAAGGACTGTTTGCATACATGTTTTTGCACATGTATGAAATGCTACCTACAGTGCTTTAAGAAACGGTAGCTCCCAGACCAGTGATCAAAAAAACATCCTGCAAGTAGGATATAGCTAACTTGTTAAAGTATGGTATAAAACTTCACTTGGACAAGTCTGCTGATTCAATAGTTTAAGGATGAGTATCTTAATACAAATTTACACACTAAACTGCTGAGGGTCACGTTAGACTTTTTGGAGTTGCACTGGACCTTCATTTGCAAGAATGACTTTATAGGGAACCTTGCATCTACATTTTCCTGCACTGTTTCGGCAAAGTGAAATAAGTTTACCACAGCAGAAAAGGTTATATTGGGTAAGAATATAACAAAAACATGTTTTCCAACAGAAATATGAACCTAACTTCCCATCATTTAACTTTGTGTTTAATGTATACTTTACTCAGTGGGTAATCCTATTGATTTTCTTGGAATTATTCAAGGAACGGAGTAGTCAAGATGAGTTGAATGTTAAAATGGGACTTTATTGCTGACACCCAAAAGTGTTGAGTGATCTTATTTGGCCCGTTTATGAATTAGCTTAGTGTGTGCTTGCTCTCACATGGATATTATAGTTGGCTGACATATATATATATATAAAAAAAGGACTCAAACAGAAGAAAACATTGCTTTTTTTAAGGGTTCTTTTGACAATGGTGCAATTTCTGCTTAGCTTTGCTACTGGCAGCAGAGGTAGAAGCATTTTTCTGAATAAAACTTAAGTGGCTGCTGACATTTTAAGCATGACATTGCACAACTGAATTTTAGAACAAATAAGGGATTTAAAAGCACTGACCCTAACTGTGCAGGTAATAGAAGGGCAGCAGTAACAGTTACGATTTTGTTT